>NC_058031.1:25140208-25384329 GCF_019176455.1 Solea senegalensis
GTTTGATTACATGAACATCATGTCTTTAGCTCAGCGTTAAAAGTTATAAGTCATTCTTCTTTAAATGTAAATATTATGAAAATGTCAGTCAGTCAGTCAGTCATCATCTAACCGCTTTATCCTCCACCAGAGGGTCGCGGGGGGTGCTGTGCCAATCTCAGCGATAGGCGGGGTACACCCTGGACAGTTCGCCAGTCCATCGCAGGGCCACACACAACTAGAGACAAACAACCATTCACTCTCACACTCACTCCTATGGTCAATTTAGAGTGTCCAATTCATCTAATCCCCACATTGCATGTTTTTGGACTGTGGGAGGAAGCCGGAGAACCCGGAGAGAACCCACGCACACACGGGGAGAACATGCAAACTCCATGCAGAAAGGCCCTTGTTCCAACCGGGGCTCGAACCCGGGTCTTCTCGCTGCAAGGCAAGAGTGCTAACCACTACACCACCGTGTGGCCCATTATGAAAATGTTTTAAATTAATTTAAAAGTTAAACAGAAGCTGTGTCGTCGTCGTGTCAGAGCTGGAGTCACACAGGATTATTTAATCTTACTGTGTTTACATCAGAGCTGGAGTCGTACAGGATTATTTAATCTGACTGTGTTTACATCAGAGCTGGAGTCGTACAGGATTATTTAATCCTTTGTGGTTACATCAGAGCTGGAGTTGTATGTGATTTATTAATCTTACTGTGTTTACATCAGAGCTGGAGTCGTACAGGATTATTTAATCTGACTGTGTTTACATCAGAGCTGGAGCTGACAGGATTATTTAATCCGACCGTGGTTACATCAGAGCTGGAGTCGTATGTGATTATTTAATCTGATTACATCAGAGCTAGTCTGATTATTTAATCTGACTGTGCTTACATCAGAGCTGGAGTGTCGGGATTATTTAATCTGACTGTGTTTACATTGAGCTGCAGTCGAAGGGATTATTTAATCTGACTGTGTTTACATCAGAGCTGGAGTCGATGTGATTTATTAATCTGACTATGTTTACATCAGAGCTGGAGTCTGATTATTTAATCTGACTGTGTTTACATCAGAGCTGGAGTCGCAGTGATTATTTAATCTGACCGTGTTTACATCAGAGCTGGAGTCGTAAAGGATTATTTAATCTGACCGTGTTTACGCCAGAGCTGGAGTCGCATTATTTAATCTGACCGTTTACATCAGAGCTGGAGTCGATGCGATTATTTAATCTGACTGTGTTTACATCAGAGCTGAGTCGCGGATTATTTAATCTGTTTACATCAGAGCTGGAGTCGTACAGGATTATTTAATCTGACTGTGTTTACATTGGAGCTGGAGTCGTAAAGGGATTATTTAATCTGACCGTTTACGCCAGAGCTGGAGTCGACGTGATTATTTAATCTGACCGTTTACATCAGGCATATTATTTAATCTGACTGTGTTTACATCAGAGCTGGAGTAAATCGCGATTATTTAATCTGATTTACATCAGAGCTGGAGTCGCAGGATTATTTAATCTGACTGTGTTTACATTGGAGCTGGAGTAGGGATTATTTAATCTGACTGTGTTTACATCAGAGCTGGAGTCGACGCGATTATTTAATCTGACCGTGTTTACAGAGCTGGAGTGATTATTTAATCTGACTGTGTTTACATCAGAGCTGGAGTCGACGTGATTATTTAATCTGACGTGTTTACATCAGAGCTGGAGTAGGATTATTTAATCTGACTGTGTTTACATTGGAGCTGGAGTCGAAAGGGATTATTTAATCTGACCGTTTAAATCAGAGCTGAGTCGTGATTATTTAATCTGACCGTTTACATCAGAGCTGGAGTGACGTGATTATTTAATCTGACTGTGTTTACATCAGAGCTGGAGACGATTATTTAATCTGACCGTGTTTACATCAGAGCTGGAGGTACGGATTATTTAATCTGACTGTGTTTACATTGGAGCTGGAGTGATTATTTAATCTGACTGTGTTTACATCAGAGCTGGAGCGGATTATTTAATCTGACCGTTACATCAGAGCTGGAGTCGCGATTATTTAATCTGATCTGAGTGATTATTTAATCTGACCGTTTACATCAGAGCTGGACGATTATTTAATCTGACTGTGTTTACATTGGAGCTGGAGTCGAAGGGATTATTTAATCTGACCGTGTTTAAATCAGAGCTGGAGTACGTGATTATTTAATCTGACCGTTTACATCAGAGCTGGAGTCGTGACGTGATTATTTAATCTGACGTGTTTACATCAGAGCTGGAGTCCGTGATTATTTAATCTGACCGTTTACATCAGAGCTGGAGTCGCACAGGATTATTTAACTGTGTTTACATTGGAGCTGGAGTCGAAGGGATTATTTAATCTGACTGTGTTTACATCAGAGCTGGAGTCGTACGTGATTATTTAATCTGACCGTGTTTACATCAGAGCTGGAGTCGTACGGGATTATTTAATCCTCCAAACTCAGAAAAACATAAATCATGAACTATTTATGGTTGAAATCCACACATTTGAAAACTTCTGCATCTCCGTTTCGCAGTTCAGCTTCATGCTCTGTGTGTGTGTGTGTGTGTGTGTGTGTGTGCATGAGTGCGTGTGCGTGCGTGAGTGTGTGTGTGTGTGTGTGTGTGTGTGTGTGTGTGTGTGTGTGTGTGTGTGCACTTTGAGTTAGCCGGGCAGCAGAGACAGAAGCTTGACTTTAAAGAGGAAATGTGAGGCTAAGCTGACCTGAGGAGATTGTGTGTGTGTGTGTGTGTGTGTTTACTGTGTCAGCTCTTTAACACATTCCAGTGGAAGCCCCTGTGCTTCTGTGCTGTCATGGATAATTAAGGAGGATCAATTATTAAATGTAACCACAGAGTTTGTGTGCAGCTCTAAATCTTCTCTCACGGCACAGAATTTATTTTTCTTTCTTTTTTTTTTGATGTTCAACAACCGAATTTGAAATGATTTGATTATAGAAACCATGAAAATATGGTCGACAATACAAAGGAAATGAAATATATAATATATAATATCTGTAAGTAAATATAATATATAATATCTGTAAGTATATGATATATAATATTTATTATCAGTAAGTAAATATGATATATAATATTTAATATCTGTAAATAAATCTAATATATAATATCTGTTAGTATATGATAAATAATATATATCTGTAAGTATATGATATATAATATATAATATCTGTAAGTATATGATATATAATATCTGTAAGTATATAATATTTAATATCAGTAAGTAAATATGATATATAATATTTAATATCTGTAAATAAATCTAATATATAATATCTGTTAGTATATGATATATAATATATAATATCTGTAAGTATATGATATATAATATCTGTAAGTATATGATATATAATATATAATATCTGTAAGTATATAATATATAATATTTAATATCAGTTAGTAAATATGATATATAATATTTAATATCTGTAAATAAATCTAATATATAATATCTGTTAGTATATGATATATAATATATAATATCTGTAAGTATATGATATATAATATATAATATCTGTAAGTATATGCTATATAATATTTAATATTTGTAAGTAAATCTAATATAAAATATCTGTAAGTAAAGTGTGGATGTTAGGGGTTGGTTTATATAGCACAAATCTTGAAACCATTTGAACAACTCAAACTTTAATTTAACCAAATAATGATTTTTATAAATCTAACACTCCACAAACACGATGAATGGGAAACAATAAACAAAGAAGTGAGGTCAAACATGTATAAGTACTACAACATGAATCTCAGGACGATAACGTGGATGTCAAAGAAAGCAAACGTCATCATAAGAGATGATGACGCTGCAAAATACAGTAAAAGGTCAGATTCATGTGGGAGGAGTCGTTTTCTGACCGCTCACTCTCCCACACCAAACCCCGGAGAGAAAATCAGTGATTCTAGCTCACAGGGACACAGGAGCTGCTGGTCCTCTGCTGCCTCATGTGGTCACTTTGTGTCAGTGAATCTGAAGCAGGGATATCAGATTTGAATTTAGTGATGGAGGATTAACAAACTTCAACAACATTGTTTCAGAAACTCAGAAAATTACACATGATAGGTAACGTCATGATGATATTTCACTGAATTTCAAAGTAAAAGTGTTTGTTTGGATATACTTCACAATAAAAGCACATTAATGATGCAAAATAAAAAATATATGAATATAAAATCATGCAAATAATAACACAGACAACTGTAATTGAAATATGGGAGACAATCTATACAGTGAAATATCGTGACGATAAAAATCAATTTTCATATATGTGTACATATATGTATATATGTGTATATACATATTCATATATGTATATGTATATGTATATATATGACTCAAATTGTCTTTGAAAGATTGTGTTTTCGACCCTAAAGCTTCTTTCACACTGTTTCACGAGGGTAAACAAAATGGACGCCGAGCAAGAGTAACTAACCCCCCCCCAGCATGGCAGCACATGGTTCAGCCCAATCAGCTGACCCCAGTATTTAAGTGTCCTCCACCCTCAGTGTCAGTTTTTGCAGAAGCCTCAGAGGCGTCACGTGACCACAGGTAACTGTAGAGATTCTTTAGAAGCAGAAACATTTCTGTGTGACTTTGTTGTTTTTCAGGCGTCGGGAGAAACAAAATGGCGTCCTCAGTAAAGTCAAGCTAAAGCTCAAACCAAACTTTAAAATCACTAAATAAATATCTGCTAAAAAACATGATCATTCTTACACTGTGTGTGAAATGAATGAATGAAACGAGGATGAATTGTCTTTTCTTCAGTCAGATTGTGACTCTTTGGATTGTTTGCTGTACCTTTGTATTCATTCATTCATTCATTCATTCATGTGATTGTTTTGTTGTTAATGTTGTTGATGTTGTATCAAAGCATAATTAAATGTCTTTAATCTGATCGTCACCATGTGTCTCAGACACATTAGACCAGGATTTGTTTTTATGTTTTCCTGAACACAGTTGTCTGGTTCTAGTCTGGTCTGGTCTGGTTCTGGTCTTACCCACTGAGTTCTTGTTTGGTTCAGGTCTACTTCCTTCTCATGTAGAGATTTGTTGTGGTCTAGTCTGGTTTGGTTTTGTCAGTTTCTCTGGTTTTGGTCTGATCCAGCCTTGGATCAGGATCGCCTTCAATGACTTTCTTTTTTCCGATCACTTCCAGTCTTTGTTCTAAGCTGGTCTAGTCTGGTTGGAGTTGGTCCTGCTTCAGGTCTGATGTTTGCTCTGGATTGATCTCTTCTGGTCTGATGTGCTTGGTTCCAGTCTGGTCCACGTTTGTTTGGATGTTCTCTGGTTTAGTCTTTAGTCTTGGTCTGGTTGATTCCAGTCTTTCCTTTGGCGTGAGTGTCTTTTTCTATGAGTGTCCACACAAAGGTTGCAAAACGAGTGTGTGTGTGTGTAATAGCGTACAACATAGAGAATAAGCGTTAATTATCAGCAGCTGTGCTAAAACTAATGCGGTCCTCACTGTCGGCTGAAAGCTCCTCTGTTAGTTTTCAGGGTTTCTTCTCAAATGTTTGTTTTCCTTCTTCTTTTGCTGTTGGATCCATATTTTATTTATATTTGCTGCCAGAGGTCTGATAGGAATTTCCTTATCTGTGCTTTCCAGAGCTGCTGCTCTTCCTCTGCTGCTGCTTCCATGTGAAATTGGCTCAGTAATCTGCTGCCGTTTCCTCCCTCGCTGTGTTCTCCCTGCTCTCTGCACACAAACCTGATACTTAGTGACGACTCAGAGGAAAAGCATCACTCTCTCTTCAGCAGGGTTTTGTCGCAGCGTGAACTCGTGCTCACTGTGATCGTTGACTTAATATATATATGTATATACTGTATATATACATACATACATACAGATATATGTATATATGTGTATATACATATACATAAGCATACGTACTGTATATATGCTTATGTGTGTATATATATACACATATATACATAAGCATACATATATGCTTATGTATATATATACACATATATGTATATAAGCATATACATATATGTATATATATATACACACATATACATATATGTATATATGTGTTTATATATATATACACATGTGTATATGTGTATATACATAAGCATACATATATGTGCTTATGTATATATATATATACACATATATGTATATAAGCATATACATATATGTATATATATACACATATATGTGTATATACATATATGTGTATATATATATACATATATGTATATGCTTATATACATATATGTGTATATATATATACATATATGTATATGCTTATATACATATATGTGTATATATATATACATATATGTATATATATACACATATATACATATATGTATATATATGTATGTATATACATATGTGTATATATACATATATACACACATGTGTATATATGTATATATACACATATGTGTATATATTCATATATATTGTATGAATGAATGAGTCTGACGGAGACAAAATGTCTGAAAATGAAAGGAAAATAAAGTTTTTCTTCTAATTTTGAAGCAGTTTTATTCAAGAAAATCAACATGTTATTGATTAACTCCTGATCAAGGTTGGTTTCACATCCCTTCTCTAAAATTTAAAGATCAATTACTTCAATAATTTCCTACTATTTTTTATAATTCATCAATTTGGGTTTTTTAGTTTCTGTGATTTTTCAACATTTTATAAACCAAAAATTATAAAGTGTGTGTGCGCGTGTGTGTGTGTGTGTGTGTGTGTGTGTGTCAGCTTGTTAACACAGTGATCAGTGACTGCATTAGTGGCTCCACTTCACTCTGATGCTCCAGCGCCATAATTGACTTACTCAACACACACACACACACACATTATTGAAAATGCCAGGCTGATGGAGGCGTTTTAATCCAAATTAAAGGCTGCATGCTGTGAATTTAAATAAGTCTATTATCAGACTCATTAAACATTGTTTGTTTAACTTTATTTTCTATTTTTCCTTCTTTGTTTTACTGAGTCTGTGTGTGTGTGTGTGTGTGTGTGTGTGTTCACACCTGCCACCAAAAGTGTCTTCTGTCATCCACTTGTATTCAGATCTCCAGGGTTCCCACAGGTCCTTGAAGTCCTTGAAAGTTTGTGAATAAAACAATTCAAGGCCCTTTTTGAAAATGACCCTCAATAGACATGGGTCATTGAAATCCTTGAAAGTTTGTCAATTAAAAAAATTCAAGGCCCTTTTTGAAAATGACCCTAAATAGACATGGATCATTGAAATCCTTGAAAGTTTGTCAATTTAAAACAAAAACCAAGGGCCTTCAGAGTTATTGAAAATAAACATGAGTCATTGAAATCCTTGAACATTTAAATTTGACTTTGAGGACAATCACTTCTCTTACAGGTTGTCCTCCATCTTAAACTGAGTCAGCACATTCTGTCCTTGAGAGAATCGGTCCTGGAAAAGTCCTTGAATTTGATAGAATCTCTCTTTATTCTCTGTGAAGACAAAGTGATGTTATGAAATAAGAACAACATTAACACTGTTATTTGATTTTCAGCTGTTTCAGTATAAATGTTGTGAGACTGGCAGAACCAGACCAGAGTGAAGACGCATCCAGGTCTCGTGTCGAGCAGGTGCAGTCATCTCAGCGTCTGCACTTCTGGTTTTTGTCCTACTTTAGTTGATGTTTAGTTTCAGGTCAAAGCTGGTTTGCAGCTGCGCTAAATTCTCTTTCTTTGCATTAAAGTGTTCACAGGAAGAGAACAATTGTTGAATTTAAAATGCTGAAATACCTCAACAGTCACAGGAACAACATGTGTATATATATAGATATATGTATATCTATATATATACACATGTATATATATATATATATACATATATACATATTTGATTAACTGACGCAGGTTTAAGGTGGAGACGGACGCACTTTACTCGCTCACCTTCAGGTGGCAGCGTTCCCGCGATGAATGGACTCATAATCCTAATCACACTGGATTAATTATACTGATAGTCGCTGCATTTGACGCCTTAATTGACAACTTAATCTGTGTTTTGCACCAGGCTGTGGTGGGTGAAGGTGAGGGGATGAAGGTGAGGGGATGATGGTGAGGGGATGAAGATTTAGCCCATGTGAAGTTTACTGTGGTGAGGACAGAGAATCTTTTCATCTAAAGTATGAATCACTCATTATCTTCACTCAGAGAACTCTGTCTGTCTGTCTGTCTGTCTGTCTGTCTGTCTGTCGAGGTCCGGCAGTCATATGGCGGCCATGTTGGCAGGCGAACGTGAACAGGATTCATCCTGTCACAGTTCACTGTCTCTTTAAATCCACAAGATCAACTCATATTTATCCATTTATCACTTTTATGATGAAACCGTTCGTATAGTGATGTGAACGGTGTCATTTCCTGCCAGAGGGGGGCGCTAGCTCGTCGCGTGTGACATCAGCTACCAGAGCCACATTTGCTTCTATTGTGTATGTTGTTCACTGGCATCACTTAGACGGTTTGTCGTGTGAAGAAGAACATTTGGGGCAGAAGACGTCTTCAGAAACTTCCTGTCTACGGTTTTTGTTCCCATTCAGTTTAGGTAAGAATTCTCATGGTTGTTTCTCTGCAGCATCTTCATGTTCATGTTCATGTTCATGTGAGATGTTAGTATCTATGAGCAGGTGACTCCCAGAGCTCTGCTCTCTGCTCTGGTCTTTGTCGGCTCTGCCTCCGTGTGATAACTCAGACTTCAGAGGTTTTGGGATGCAGCGAGTCCTGTGCTATATTTATCTCCCGCTATGATTTATTAATAATCTCTCCAGTTTGCGCAGCAGCAGAGTTTTCACCTGGAGTCTGAGACTCAGCAGAATTATTGCATCATGTATGAGATGAGCCATGGATTCAAGTTACCACGGCATGACTCAGCACTTTAGCGTCCTCTACAGTCATAACATGAATCAGCATGTTGAAAACTAATCTATTCATATTAATATATCCTTAAGATTAAGATTATTATTATTATTATTATACCCTCCAGATTATTATTATTATTATTATCATTATTATTATTATTATTATTATTGTATCCTTCAGATTATTATTAATATATCCTTCAGATTATTACTATTATAGCCTTCAGATCATTATTATTATTATTATATCCTTCAGATTATTATTAATATATCTTTAAGATTATTATTGTTATATCCTTCAGATTATTATTATTATATCCTTCAGATGATTATTATTATTATTATTATATTCTTCAGATTATTATTATTATACCCTCCAGATTATTGTTATTATTATAATTATAACATCCTTCAGATTATTATTGTTATGTCCTTCAGATTATTATTATTCTATCCTTCAGATTATTATTATTCTATCCTTCAGATTATTATTGTTATTCCTTCAGATTATTATTATTCTATCCTTCATTTATTATTCTATCCTTCAGATTATTATTGTTATATACTTCAGATTATTATTATTCTATCCTTCAGATTATTATTATTCTATCCTTCAGATTATTATTGTTATATACTTCAGATTATTATTATTCTATCCTTCAGATTATTATTGTTATATCCTTCAGATTATTATTATTATTATTCTATCCTTCAGATTATTATTATTCTATCCTTCAGATTATTATTGTTATATCCTTCAGATTATTATTATTATTATTCTATCCTTCAGATTATTATTATTCTATCCTTTAGATTATTATTATTCCATCCTTCAGATTATTATTATTCTATCCTTCAGATTATTATTGTTCTATCCTTTAGATTATTATTATTCTATCCTTCAGATTATTATTGTTCTATCCTTCAGATTATTATTGTTCTATTCTTCAGATTATTATTGTTCTATTCTTCAGATTATTATTGTTATATCCGTGTCTTTGGAACTCTGCCCGGAGGTCAGGTCTTGCGGTGTGATGTTGGTGTAGTTCTCTGACCCGTGTGTTGCTCCCGGGCTCTACAGCGCCCTCTAAGGTAAGTCGTAGATGGAGAAAACACAAAACGTGGTGGGAACATGTCTCAGCCCGGACCACGGCCTCAACTCAACAGGAAGTCGGCCATTTTGGATTTGGCGTCCATCTTGGCGATTTGTCTAATGGCGTTTGTCCAACACTCAGTGTTTGGTCGTCAGTGTTGACTCATGTCTTCTGTGTTTGGACCTGCAGTACAAATACTTTAACGCGGTGCTGATCAATGAGGAGGACGAGGAGGGGAACAGCGTGGAGCTCGGCGGTGAATTCATCCTGCAGCCCAACGACCACTTCAACAACCTGTCTGTCAACCTCAGCCTCAGCGTCGTCCAGGTTCCAACAAACATGTACAACAAAGGTACACCTGTGTTTGAGTCAATCCTGGGTCCTTGAAAGTCCTTGAATATTGTGCAGTTGATATTTAGGTAAATGTCTCCCTTGTTTGTGACGACGCCACCTACTGTTTGACGCCCTGTGTGAGAGCACAATGTCTTTGTTTTTGTTCACAAACCAAAATGATTCAGTTTTCATTTTAATTTCTTTGTTTGTGGAGCAAATAACCCAGAAAATATTCACATTTAAGAAGCTGAAATATTCACAGAAACTTCATTTCATTCTTTAAAAATCACTCATGAAATGAAATTATTATCAAAACCGTTGACGATTCATTTATTAATCGATGAATCAAATATTCATTTATGACGTTAAACACAATGTTTTTGTGGAAAAAAAAAGACATTTCAGAGAACAAACAAACAATCACTTGGAGATAATTAATAAACAGGTTATTGGATGATGAAAATAAGTTTCTGCAGCAGCCTGGAAATGAAGGCAGACTCCGCCCACACACTGTGTGTGTGTGTGTGTGTGTTTGAATTAAAGCTGCATTAGTTGAGATGATTTTTAATCAGAGCTCCGGGAGACGACTTAAAAAACTGCACCTGAACAAAACGTGGATCAAATCCAGCTTCTTTACTTTGTGTGAGCGAGTGGATCAGTGTTTACTGTCAGGACACACACACACTTGACTGTTGACAGAATGTTGTAGCGACAGAGAGACGATGATAAATCTGTGTGACCTTTCCTTTCTGTCCATTAAGAACTCGTCTGTCTCTCTCGTTTATTTCTGAATCCCTTTTTCACGCATATTTACACTTACCGTCACAATTTGTGTTTGGAAACCGTGAAAATATCGGGCGTCTGCTTTCGCCCACCTCGTGTACAAACCTGGCAACCGGGCGACAACGCCGTGGACGTTTATAAAACAACACGTCTGTTTCCCCCTCATTCTTAGACTCTGCCATCGTGAACGGCGTTTACTGGTCTGAGGCCTTGAATAAAGTGTTCGTGGACAACTTTGAGAGAGACCCTTCACTCATATGGCAGTACTTTGGCAGCGCTAAAGGCTTCTTCAGACAGTACCCAGGTAACTGTGTGTGTGTGTGTGTGTGTGTGTGTGTGTGTGTGTGTGTGTGTGTGTGTGTGTGTGTGTGTGTGTGTGTGTGTGTGTGTGTGTGTATTGCATTTAAATGAACAAAGCTCCTCCTTGTGTTTTTGCTCACCTTGAACAACTGTCTCTTTACTTAGTCTCCGTTAATGTGGTCTTAACTACAACATTAATGTTTATGTTTGTTGTTGAACAAGCTCAAACTTGCTACATTTTAATTTCACTTTTTCCCAAACATTACTTTATATTATTATTATTTATTTACCACACAGCGACAAATCATGACAAAAAATCACGACTAAACTACGACACAGGGTTTGTTTGGAAAGGTGAGGAGGAGGAGCCCAGAGTGCAGGTGAGGGAGGGTTTATGTAGGCCACGCCTTGTCATGTAACGAAGTACAAATACTTGTCACTGTACTTACGTAGAATTTTCACATACTTTACTTCATTATTTATATTTCTGACAACTTTTACTTTGATATATTTCCCTCAGCCATCGTCATTACTACAAAATAAAAGCTGAGTTGGTGACGTAATGCCTGTTTGTTGTCGCTAGTTGTTTTTAGTGGCACCAGCTGTTAGCCGCTCAGCTGCTAACAGTCCACTTAAGAGACTTAAGTGGACTTAAAAGTCACTAGCGGCTCGTTGTTTATCGTGTCCGACGCGAGGCACCGTGTGACGTCGAGAACGTTTCAAAAATACCAGCAGACACAGAGAGTTTGACACATTCATGACCGAAGGTTCATTTTAATGTTGTTCGCCTGTCACTATTATTATGCTTTTATTGTGAAGAAGCCACAATAAATGTCATATTCCAATTTGTAATTGCTCACTTTGTATAAATACTTTTACTTTTTCGTCTAATACTTAAGTACAGTAATTGTCAGTTTTACTGTAGTTATATTCTAGAAGGTGACTTTAACTTCTACCAAAGTCATTTTCTGGTAAAATACTTGTACTTTTACTCAAGTATCACTTGAGTGAAGTACTTTATACAAGACTGACTTTGATCATGATTCATTTCCACAACAGAGATGAGGTTTTTTTTTAGAAACCACCAAGTGAATGAATCAAAGTTCTGATGGTCAACCTTCAAAGTCTTTGGCGTCTTTGTTGCTCCTCCAGGAATCAAGTGGAAGCCGGACGAACACGGGGTCATAGCGTTCGACTGTCGTAACAGGAAGTGGTACATCCAGGCCGCCACCTCGCCGAAGGACGTGGTGATCCTGGTGGACGTGAGCGGCAGCATGAAGGGACTCAGGCTCACCATCGCCCGGCAGACCGTCTCGTCCATACTGGACACGCTGGGAGACGACGACTTCTTCAACATCATCGCTGTGAGTCCACGCCCCCCTGCTCTGCTGCTGTATACACACAAGCGCTCCTTCTCTAACGTGTAACAATCAATATTGTTAACTATCGGTGAAAATGGACATTAATTGTCACGCAAATCAGAACTGGTGAAGGATTTGTGGTCCAGAATGGCTCAGTAGCGCCCCCAGTTGGCCAAAGCTGAAACTAAGTTGGAGACATGTCTCAGCCCAAGATGAATAAAAAAGTCCACAACTCAACAGGAAGTTGACCAATTTGAAATTGGCGTCCATCTTGGCGATTTTTATGTTTCGCAAATGAAGGAAACTTGTCTGAGCGCGTTCATCGTAGCAACATAATAAATATTATAAACACATCAAAGATGAAATGTTACCCAAAAGTCTCGAGATTCAAATGGGCGTGGCCACAGCCACAAAACAGAAAGTCTCCGGTAACTTTGCCGGACTTTAAACCATCTGAGAAACATCAGCACTTCCTCCGATCACATACGCTGGTTTATACAGTAGTTGTGTACCACTGTCGGTACACGTACCACAGTTTGAGAACCATGGTTTAACAACCTCAAACACACACACATTTGTCCTCAGATCAGAGGAAACACTGTAACGAATCATCTCTCTTCTCTGTCACACTCAAACCAATTAGCTGTGAGCTGAATGAAGATTTGAATTACGAACGAGACGTTTTGATTGGATCCTGAGCCTCAGGCTCAGTGTGTGTGTGTGTGGTTCTGGTGCTATTTAACATCAAAAACAAATGGAGTCACTTCTGCCAGCCCCCGTCTTTCCTCTCTCTCTCCCCCCCTCCATCCCCCTCTCTCCCTCTCTCTCTCTCTCTCTCTCTCTGTCTTCATTAGCATTCAATATTGTAATCTGTGCTTTTGAAAAGCAGCGAGGATAAAGAGGATGTAGACAATCAGGCAGGAACATATTGTTTTTCATCAGTTCTTTTAATTCACGCAGAGAAGTGAACGATTGTCAGTGACGGACAGATGCATGTGTTCATAATCACCGTCTGTGAAAGAACACACTTTCATTCTTGTTCCGAGTCCAACATGAGCATTAAATTCAGCTTTATCACAAAATGGCAGCCACTGAGAACAGTGTGTGTGTGTGCACGTGTGTGTGTGTGTGCACACGAGCGTGTGTGTGCACATGCACGCGTGTGTGTGTGTGTGTGTGTGTGTGGCCTATAAAATCATCAACTTCTTACTTTTTCAAAGCAATCTTAACTTAAGTAGACTTTTCAAGATGAAACAGTTTGGATTAAACTAAAAAAAGTTTGGAAGCAAAAAAAAAACCACGATGATTATGGGATGTTTGTTGGCCCTGACCAAACGTACTCGCCGACCCCTGACCTCCACGTTTCTGTATTTGAGACCAAGCTTTGGAAACAACCTTTTAAAACATGAAAGCAAACATCCATCCTTCCATCGCCCTGGGGTCACGCCCTGGACAGGTCGTCAGTCCGTCTCAGGGACACAGAGAGACACAAACAACCGTTTACTCTCACACCTATGGTCAGTTTACAGTGTCCAATTGACCTAATCCTCAAGTCTGCACACCAGGGGAGAACATGTGACCTCCTGCAGGAAGACCCTGGTTCTGACCGGGTCAGGAACCTGGGTCTTCAAGTCCGTGAACGTCTGCCACAGGAAGTCATAAAAGAGAAGAAAATCATATCTGCTATATCACTACTGTAGTTGTACAAGAAGTTTGTTTGTCGCCGCTTCATTGATTCCTTCTGTTTTGTTCCAGTACAATGAAGAACTACATTATGTGGAGCCGTGTTTGAATGGAACTCTGGTTCAAGCAGACGTGGCCAACAAAGACGTAAGTGTCTTATTTCTTCATATTCCCCCTCCATCATTTATACAGCTTATCTTCTGAGGGTTGTGGGGAAAGCTGGACTTTGAACGAGCCGCAGGAAGTGTCCTGAAGTGTCAGGACCACAGATCCACGGAGGTGAAACAAAGACAAAGAGATGACAACAAACAAACTGAATAGCAGATTTCACATGGTGACCTCGTGGTAAATCATGGACCCAGAGTGGATTTACCAGGAGTTGATCTGCACAGAACGGCAGAATCTGAATCAGAAACTCTTAGACTCGGTAAAACATCTTTAGTGACGTTAGCGACCGCAGTCTCAAAAGTCGACTTCATGTCGACGTGATATTCCAACTTTATCTCACTTTTATCTCAACTTGACGACTCAATTAAACTCGTCATGGCAGCAGTTATTTACGTCACGCTGCCCATTGCTAACGCTAATAACATGCTAAAGTGACACTGAGCTTTCATGTAACAACAAGGCTATCTTTAGTGTTTTAGACGTTGAGTTACACTGTGAATTAAGTTTCTGTTTATTTCTCCATGAGTGTTGTGCAGATTTATGCATATGGATTAGCATTATGTGTGTTAATTCCAGCTGCTAGTTTAGTGCAGTGTGAGTCAGACAGCTGAGGGGGGGGGTGAGACGGTCTGCACTCGCAGATAAGGCTAATGTCTCTTTACGTTTTACTGCTGAGGGCAAGGAAGTGTCTGTCACACTCAGACGCACTGATCTGTCTTTGCAAAGTTTACTCATTTCACACCCAAACTTCTTCTTTCTGCACCCAAACTGGGTCTTAAAGAGACAAACACGTCCACCAGGCTTCATCTGTCTCATCAAACCTGAATCTGAGGACCGAAAGTCATCGTTTATTTTGAGTCTAGTTGTTTGAGCTGCGATCAAGGAAAAACTGATTTTTGCCGCTTCACAAAATAATCACAAAAACACCACACTGACGCCATCATCTTCAGAACATGTTCACGTCTTTATCTCACTGCGAGACAGTTTGGAAACCGCTCACTCTCCCACACCAAAGTCCATAAAGAAAACCAGTGATTTTAACATCACACACACACACAGAGGAGTTGCTGATCCACTGCTGCCTCCATCACTGAGTTCTAATGTCTGATTTTGTCACTTCGGCTTTTGAAATCCTACATTTGGATTAACTTCAGTGACACAAAGTGACCACACGAGGCAGCAGAGGACCAGCGAGCTTAAACCACTGATTTTCTCTCTGGACTTTGGTGTGGAAGAGTGACAAACCTTGGTTTCACTGTCTTACAATAAGATTTAAAATGCATATATATTTCTTTTTCAGCAAAATTTTCTTTTCTAACCTTTGGCTGTAGCTGAACAAGCATTTATCAGAATGACGGCTGCTTCCATGTTGATGAAAATAACTCCACAGGAATCAGGACATCGAGATCTGATGAAATCTTCATGAGCAGGAATGTTGTGATGCCTCTTGATGTGTTTGCAGCGTTGAGACCTTTTGTATTTCAGGACCTTGTTGTTGTGCAGCACATAAGGTCGAACACATTATGTATTTCACACACACACACACACACGCGCGCACACACGCGCACACACACACACACAGGCACTTTAGTAAACTGCTGCTACAGGGATTGAACGTTGCCCGCTGTGCCGAGACAAATCTCCTCAATCTTTACCCGCACACACACAAACATGCAATAACCCACGCACACGCACACACACACACACACACACACACACACACACACACACAGTAGGAAAAGTTGACTGCTCCAGGCTGCTCAGCCTTTTGTTGGAACCGATTAACCCTTTTTATCCACTTCAAAGAAAAAGGTTATTTTTTTGTAGAAATGCTGGAGGTTGTTTGGTTTGTGCATGTTTGTTTGTTTGTGTGGTTACTACTGGTGTGTGTGTGTGTGCGTGTGTGTGTTCTTATTTGTTACCTCTAGTAGTCCCCATGGAGACCAAAAACTTGGTCTTAATGAGGCAGAACCTTGTTTCTGAGGAACTAGTGTAGGACACAGATGTGAATGGTAGTTAGGTCAAGGTTAGCGTTAGAGACTTTGTTTAGGCTGTGTTTGTGTCTTTTGCACCCGAGTGAGTGGGCGTGGTTAGGGTTAGGGTTAGGGTTAACTCAACCATCATTGGAAAAACCCAAACAACAAACCGTCACAGAAGATCAACACAGCTCCTACCTTCATCCCCATGGCCAAGAAAAACACCACCTCATTCCAGGGTTCATACAGGTCCTTGAAATTCTTGAACGTTTGTGAATTTGACTGAAAAGATGCAAGGCCCTTGAAGGTTTGTGAAAATCACCCTAAACAGACATGGGTCCTTGAAAGTGCTTGAATGTTGTGCAGTAAAGAAGAGAAGTTGATCCACTGTCCGCTGACGTGAGACTCCGTGCAGAACAATGAGCGAGTAAAGTTAAGAAAGAGAGTTAAGGGAGTTGTCCTCCCGTCTTAAGCTCATTCAGTCCTTGAATGTGATGAACTCTGTCATTCATCCCCAAAAATCACTCCAAATCTCGGTTTTATTTTTCCAGCATTTCCGGGAACACCTCGACAAGCTGTTCGCTCAAGGCATCGGAATGTTAGACATCGCCCTGACCGAGGCCTTCAGGCTCCTCGGTGACGTAAGTGACACACACACACACACACACACTCTGAAGACAAACAGTCTCATGCACTAAATGAATGACTGCGCTCTAATTAACTGGGAAATCAACAGAATCCTCCAAAAAGTGAGTAAACGAGACACGGGATGACCCGGCTGTGACGTCTCATTATGAGCGGGCGATCAATCAAGTGCTCGTGCTCATAAACAGACTCCGAAGCCTCACTCTTCAACATCATGTGTTCATTACAAGCTTACAGTCTGTGCAAAGACTCCACAGAGTCACGGTGTTCATGTGTTTTTATTACAGTCACTGTTTCCATGAAGACACGATCACTTAGAATCTCGGTAAAGCCGACTTCGCGTTACACGTCTTGTTAAAGCGGAACTTTGCAAGTTTGGTCGCTCTTTCAGCTTTTTCTCTACGGAGAGTTGATATTTTTATGACACAGCCGTAAACGTCCGTCACCTACCGTCCGTCTGACCCTCAGCCTCAGAGGAGAGGAGGCTGACTTTCCGCTAACAGACAGTAGGGGGCAGTGGAGACAGCATCACAATGACTCTGAATGTTAAAAAGTATAATTCACACATAGCAAAGGCTTTTTTTCAGGTGTATTTTTCTTTGTGATTGTAAAAGCGCCGCCTCCTCCTCTTCTTTCTGTCTCCAGTTCAATGAGACGGGAAGAGGCAGCGAGTGCAGCCAAGCCATTATGCTGGTGACAGATGGGGCAGTGGACACGTACGACGCCATCTTTGCCAAATATAACTGGCCAGACAGGAAGGTATTCAACACACACACACACACACACACACACACACACACACTCGCTGATGACTTTTATGGTGAAGTCACCTGAGAACTAGAGAGCGGTGGATTAATGAGTGAATTAAAAACATGGATCCATTTGAGTCTTTTTTAACAGGCTCAAGTATTGTTGTCAAAATCACAAGACCATGAAGACCACATTTCACTAAGACTCAGTCCCTAAAAGTCTTTGTCTCAGGTTTCATCTAAACTTTGGTCTTGGCCTTGTCTCCATCTTGGTCCCTCAAAGACTTGGTCATAGTCATAGTCATTAACTGGTTGGTGATAGTCATCAATCTTTCCATGTGTCCTTTGTAAACGTGTTGTTTTGTTGTCGCGTTGTCACATTGTCGTCGCGTTGTTGTGTTGTCATGTTGTCGCTGCGTTGTTGTGTTGTCATGTTGTTGTTGTGTTGTGTTGTCCATCGCGCGTGATATTGTCATGTTGTTGTGTTGTCGTGTTGTTGTTGTCGTGGGCCATCGCGCTGAAGGTGAAGCTTGGAGACAGATGCTCAGTGTAGGTTCTCTCACCTCATCACCGCTGTGTCTCGTGGTCTCTGTGCCACTATTGTTACTGCCATGCTGTTAGAACCTGGAGGCTTCAAGACTCCAAGTCCTGGACCAGTTCTACCAAGAGCCCTAAGAGGCACAGGCACATTCATCTTGTTGGCTCTGGCTCCTCGTCTGCATCTGGAGAGGTTCTCCCTCTCTCTCTGTTTCATTCATGAGAGTCAGTTTTGGGAATCCAGAAACCTGGTCCAGTTCTCAGAGAGAGGGTTTTAGTTGCCCCAGGCTTTTGTTAAAGTGATGCTTGTGTTGCTGTGTGTAGCAGCTGTTCATGTTGATGTCACCTGAGCCGAGAATCCAGCCAGACACATAAATCTTCTCCTTCACGAGGGCTATGATGTGTTCAGGTGACATTTGGTGCTTTATCTCCACATCAGATCAGATTTTTTGGAAAGTAACTCACACGTTCTCCTGCACCAAAGTCCACAGAGAAAATCAGTGAATTTAGCTCACTGGGACTCCAGAGCTGCTGGTCTACTGCTGCCTCGTGTGGACACTTTGTGTCACTAACGTAAAACCGAACAAAGGTTTTTAAACAAAATATAATTTCGATGTAAATTTGCACTCACTGATGGAGACAGCAGTGGATCAACAACTCCTGTTTCTGTGAGGTAAAATTTTCTCTGTGGCCATTGGTGTGGGAGAGTGAGACTGAGATTATATTTAGATTTAGATCACATCTTACTTTTTATTGATAAAAATAATAAAAGTCCAAACTATTCTGTGTCCCTTTTATTTTATTTGTCTCCAGTGGCTCGTTGTTGAGGAATCTCTGGTTCAGTGTCTTGGTGATGATATGTTATCACAGAACATAATCTGTGAAGATCCTCTTAATTCCTCCATGATTGTAAAAGCTCATTCTAACCTCTCATTATTGTGGCTCTATTGTGGACTGTAATGACTTTCACTGTGAATAAGTGCAACTGTCTGACTGTCATTTACACGCAGCTCTAATTATCTCTAATCTTCCTCTTTTCACTCAAATCTCCGCCGGGTGAATGACTTCAGCAGCGTGTCGGGGTTCAGAGGCGTCATGTGATTTCATGACGGTGGTCAAACTGCAGCAGATCGCTGATTAAATATGAATGATGGAGGTTTACAGGCATGCCAACGTCAACACACCTGACTGCACCCACTCTGTATATATATATATATGTATATATATATATATATATATATATATATATATATATATATATATATATATAGATAGATAGATAGATAGATATACACATATATATATATATATGTATATATACATACATATATATATATGTATATATACATACATATACTGTATATATATATATATATATATATATGTATATATATATATATGTATATAAACATACATACATACATATATATGGACAGGAGTGAAAAGGCACATGAACGCTTCTTTACATATTCACACACAAGCACAAAAACCTGAAGACAAGTTTCAGGCTGATGCACATGTGTGTTGATTGTTATTTCTCTAATCTTAACCATAACCAGGTAAACTCTACTCTAACCTTGGTCTTGACTCAGCTTCACTCTGATCTTGGTCATAGACATGGTCTTGATCTTGGTCTTGACTCCATCTTGGTCCCCAAAAGTGTCGGTCTCAGGCACACTCTGGTCTTTGTCTTGGTCATAGTCCCTGAACATCTTCGTTTCAAGTACACCATGGTCTTTAGTCCCTAAAGGTGTTGGTCCCAGGCACACTAGGATCTTTCTCTTGGTAATAGATGGGGTCTTGACCTTGGTTTTGGCTGGTTTTGACAGTCCCTTAAAATTTGGGTCTCAAGTACTCCTTGGTCTTGGTCTTGGTCTTGGTCTTGGACATGAATATGATGGACATGGTCTTGATCTTGACTCCATCAGTCCAGTTGATAGCTAACATGACACTAACATGAACCATAACCAGTTAATAACTAACACTAACATGAACCATAAGCAGTTAATAACTAACACTAACATGAACCCTAACCAGTTAATAACTAACACTAACATGAACCATAACCAGTTAATAACTAACACCAACATTAACCATAAGCAGTTAATAACTAACACTAACAAGAACCATTACCAGTTAATAACTAACATGAACCATAACCAGTTAATAACTAACACTAACATAACCATAACCAGTTAATAACTAACACTAACATGAACCATAACCAGTTAATGACGAAGCACATTTAAAATCTTAAACCCTAAACTGAACCACTTCCTTAGAAATGAGGTTCTGCCTCATTAGGACCAGGTTTTGGTCTCTATGAGGACGACTGGTCGTGAAAGGTCAGTGTTTATGACCAAAAAACAAACACACACACATGCACACGCACGCACGCACGCACACACACACACACACACACAGGCTGTCAGAGTGAAAAATGTAGGCATGTGTCCTGTGGCAGCTCGCCCCCAGAGGCTCACATCTGCTCAATCTGGCAACCTGCTCTTCTCTGACACACCGCCTTTACATACACACCGCACACGCACACACATACACACACGCACGCACACACCTGCTGTCTGAGCACCACTGGGCAAAAAAACAGTTCTGGCAGTTTTGGGTTGAGAAGGTTGTCAGGATTGAAAAACACAAGTTCAGGTTCATGATTTAGATTATTATTATTATTAGTAGTAATATTAATACTACTACTAATAATACTAATAATAAGGCATATAAAATATTATTTTTATTATTGCAATAACACCACTGCAAACAAGCAAACAATACACAAAAACAATACTTATAAACATCGAAGAAACCAAAAAGAAACTTTTATTAATCCCTAATGGAGTCTGTTAAACAGAGAGAAGAGATAAGCACTGAGGATTCACACTGTTATCTCTTCTTTATGATGGTGTGTGTGTGTGTGTGTGTGTGATTAAAATGACTGACTGAAGTTATCTGTTGTCTCTTCACAGGTCCGCATATTCCCGTACCTGATTGGTCGAGAGTCGGCCTTCGCAGATAATCTCAAATGGATGGCATGTGCTAACAAAGGTGGGATGTTAGCGTGCACACACACACACATGCACACACGCACATACACACACATGCACACGCACGCACACACACGCACACAGACACGCGCACACTGGTCTGGTGTGTGAAACTGAAACCAGCTGCCTGCTGTCACACACACATGCTAATGCTAATGAGCCGTGACACACACACACACACAGATTCATCTTTTTGCTCTTTGTGTGTGTGTGTGTGTGTGTGTGTGTGTGTGTGTGTGTGTGCTTGCGTGTTCGTGCGTGTGTGTGTGTGGTCATCTCCATGTGCAGAGACACTTTCATTCAGCTTCTATATTTAGCTGGACGGTGGTGACAGAGATGGTCTGGATCCATTTCCTCAGGCTGCCACAGATAAGACACGCCAAGCATAGGTCACACAAGTGTGTGTGTGTGTGTGTGTGTGTCTGCCCTCGTGGGGACCAAATAAAACATACAAACCTGTCATCGTGGGGAAGTTTTTTCAGGTTTAAGCCCTTTTTTAGGGTAAAGAGATAGAGAATACATTATGTCTATGCAAGGTTTCCTCGTGTGTGTGTGTGTGTTAGTTCTCTGTCATAAACACCAATCCCTGTCAGGACCAGTAGTCCTCATGGAGACCAAAACCTGGTCCAAATAAAATGGAAATACCTCTTTGATAATAATTTTAAAGGTCATTACACCAATTAATATCCAATGAAATTGCTGGACAGACGTGCTACGGGCCAGAGTGTGAGAACCCTACCTGTTACCTGTTCAGGATGTGACTCCGCCTTTCACCCGTAAGTCAACTGTGATTGGCTCCCAGTGCAGCGAGAAATGAATGACGTCATTCTTTTCCTGCTGCCCCCGTTTGGGAGTTCTTGCAGCTTGTTGTCAACGCGTCGTCTGGTCAGAACGTTTTTCTTGTGTGGCGTCGGACAACTATTGTGTGATTGGCCAGAAATGTGAAGTGGGCGTGGTTAATATTTTCATCCCCTATGAGGACTTCCCAGGAGTTCTGTACTTGAGTTTCTCATGAAAATGTCCTGGCCAGAACTTGACTCCTTTTTGTCTCAGGTCATTCTGGTCTTCGTCCTGACTTTGTTTGGTCTTGGTCTTGGTCATGGTCATGGTCTTGATCTTGGTCTTGTGGCTCTCAGACACACTCAGATCTTGGTCTTGCTATTAGATGAGGTCTTGACTTTGTCATAGTCCCTAAAAGTGAACTAAGAACTTACTTTGATCTCCTTCTTTTTGCCACCTGGGTAAAAAACCACATGTCTGTGTTCTTGTTGCGTAAGTACAGGACTTATACACAAATGTTCTTAGTACGGGTGTCCACGCACTTTGCCTCCTATGTTCAACCTCCACCAGCTCCATCTATTATTTACATGTTCCAGGGCACCTTGTATGTGTTTTTGCTGACATGTCACCAACACCAAGGTCCTTTAAAAATATATCAGTGGCCTGTTGGTGACCCAGCCGCGCTGAGCTGTCCTGTCCTGTATGTAAGACAGGTGCAGCGTGTCACTGGGAGCAGGAGCCACTTATTCTTCGTCTCACCGGCCCTTGTAGCTCAGCGCGAAGGACGACCTCGGCCTTCCAGTCGTTCTTCACTCACGGCTGTGATGGATGATGCAGTGAGACCGAGGCGGCCGGCGCTGTGTGTGCGTGTTCTTTGATGGAACTGGTGAACGTATCCTAGAATGAAAATCCGTCATGTGCTTGGGATTCTTTCCTTTTCTTCACCCTTTCATGTTAGTGTCATCTGAAAATAAACCTGCTGAAATTATTTTTCAGATTTTTGCCTTGCCCTCCAGCCATTCTTAAGTCCAGTCTTTTTCCTGAAACTGTCTAGAAAGCTGCACATGTGCAAAAGTCACTCCTGCCAGCTTCTTCATCAGAGATTCTCTGCAAACATCTGGAGTCTGTGTGAGGACACAGCCGGGGAAACACGCTGGATAATTCAGTAAGTTGACTTGGGTAATTGTACTTCCTCTGTAGTTGTGAAGCCAGGATCCAGGACCGTCTCCTGTTGGCTGTGAATGTCTTTCCCAGTGTTTATCGCTTTTGAAGAGCAAAGCCAAAGACTGAATCCACACAGAAGAAGAAGAATTCAACACAATTACCAACAACAAACCAATTTGTGAGACAGTTTCAGAGTTCATCAACTTCTCGTTTACAGTGTTTGATGGATCAGTCGACGGATGGGTGATCGTCCATGTTCCCATAAATTTAGTATCTCTGTCAAAACCAAATTTGCTATGTGCAGGATCAGAGCCTCGACCATCGCAGTAAGTTCAGATTTGTAAATCTTGGGATGGTTTCAGGGTGATTATGAAACACTGGTGACAAAAGCTGTGTTTCCACTAGGTGGTATTGTTCTGCTTAGTACGGTACATAGTATTTTGCATTTCCATGACGAATAGTACCAAAATAAACAGCCCTTACCAACAGTTTCTTTCCCTTGAGGTATCAGAGTCAAATGATATGGCACAGTCAGGGCGGAGCTAGATTGGTTCCACCCACAAAAGTCAGCTGATTGGGCGACAGAAAAACCTGCAATCAGTGTAAATGAAGGAAGAAAGAGGAAGAAAAAGGGTTGCTGTAAACTGTATCAAACCGTACCAAACTGAACCAAACTAAACCGTACCAAACTGAACCAAACTAAACCGTACCAAACTGAACCAAACTAAACTGAACCAAACTGTACCAAACTGAACCAAACTGTACCAAACTGTACAAAACAAACTGAACCAAACTGTACCAAACTACTAAACTGAACCAAACCAAACCGTACTCAAAGAACCAAGCAGTACCAAACGGAACCAAACTGAACCAACCAAACCGTACCAAACTGAACCAAACCGTACCAAACTGAACCATACTGTACTAAACTGAACCATACTGTACTAAACTGAACCATACTGTACTAAACTGAACAAAACTGTACCAATCTGAACCGTGCCAGGTCTGCGCTCTCTGAGCACTCTCTGAGTGGTCTCTGTCTCCCCTTGTGTCGGTTACTGAAACTATATGTAGGCCAAATACTTGGTGAATTGAAGTGCAGTCCACGACTGTCTCTCGATCCAAAGGTTGCATCCTCCAGAGGCTGCATTTGAAGGATTATCTTGTCACTGCTCTTCGACTCGGCCGTCCTACTTCAAAGTCCCCTTCAAATGTGCCACATGTGTCCTTCTGTCCTCAAGCTACAAGGAGACATCCAGTGATCCTGCATCCTTCCAGACAGTTCCCAGTCTGACATGTCTTCCAGTTTCCCATTGAAAGCTCACAGGATCATGGTCTAACGTGATGAAAAGTCATCACTACCTTTTGTTTATACCTTTTTAAAACTATGGAACATTGCAGCATGGAGACGCATGCAGGAAACATTGGTTGAGTTTTTCTTCTGGAAAGTGTGTGTGGGCACAGAAGTAACTAATAACATTAGTAATAATGACCATCATGTGATAATGGGAGTGTTTCCGTCTGTTGGAGCAACATAATTCAATCTTACCCATTCATTTCCCTGTGGCGGTCATTTATGAGCGGAACAAAGCGCTCCAAATGAAGTGAACGTGTGACATCATCAGGTCACGAGGCGATGACAAGAACGTACAAACATTTCTCTTCAGAAAAGTTGTAAAATCAGTCAGATTCTCTGGAGGCTGATAGCAGCAGGTGTTACATCCATCAGCAGGGTGAGGGGTTGCTAGGTGACCACGGTGACTCACAGGTCATGTGTCATTTTTGTGGAGACCATTTGTTGCCCTGGTGGCCACGGCTCAAAATTGCTGTAATTTTCAGTGCAAATCCACTTTCAGGTCAAGTTAGGAGTCAGTTGCATCCTTGTCGTATATTCCTTCCTGCACATTAGCATCATAATGGCGGCATTAACGCTGTGGGAAATGGCATCACATTTGGTTTAACTGAGATGGGATTTTCTGTTACATTTCCATAGCACTTCCCCTTTCACAGAACCATGCTGGTCTGCACTCACTCGTACAGCGCCGCAGGGAATTGTGCAGCTATCGCTTCTATGTGCTCCGTCTGCTTCACCAAGCAAATACCTGCGAGCTGCCACACAAGCTTCTGTGCTCTGTGACCGAGCTGAACAGATATCTGAGCTGATGCTGGATGTGACACAGGTTTGCAGATTTGATTTAGGGACTCCTGATGTCACTCAGTGGTGCGTTCTGCTCTTCTTTGATTTCCTGAAACTTTTCACGATATTATTTGCCGCAGATGTTGGCCAAGCTGTTTTTTTTGCAATCTAGTTTTTGAGCCGAGTGACAGTAGGAAGTGGTGAGCCACGCCCCTTCCTTGCTTTAGGAGTCCAACGCTTCTTTGGTAGATGCTCCTAGCTTGGGTGAAACTAGCTGACTCGGCCAGTGATTTGATGAGCCATGATGTTGTGGTCCTGGAAAAATGCGCTCCCCGTTGCTCTGCATACGTCATCTGTACGATGGGTCTGGTTGGTTGTGGGTCTATCCAGTTGAGGCATTTTCAACTACCTCTGTTGTTGGTCACGCCTCCTTTTTCTCAAATGAGCCAGGCTACGATGTTCCCTCAGAACCCAGTTTTCATTCCCGTCGCTGAAGGTTCTCAGTCATCCAGGTCATCATCATGTTTAGTAGTCGTTTAAAGATTCATTTCCTCTCCTGTTTCCAGACTAACGGTGGAACCTTCCAGAACCCTTCTAACTCTTTCCAGGCGTGTTTCAGGCGTCACATTTTATTTTCTGTATATATCTAGAACTTTCACGAGAGGTTTTATCTCCAGATAAAGGTTGTATGTATGTCTGAAATAACCTCTCTCTCCTGTAATCCCCTCTCTGTCCACCAGGCTACTTCACGCAGATTTCCACGTTGGCAGATGTTCAGGAGAACGTGATGGAGTATCTTCACGTGCTGAGTCGTCCCAAGGTGATCGACCGGGAGCACGACACGGTGTGGACCGAGGCCTACATCGACAACACCGTGAGTGACTGTCCCCTCCGATCGCACGTGCCCCAGTGCATTGTGGGTCCTGTACCCTTGAACGATGAAGCCAATTTAAAAGAGTAAACTTGTGCATTTTCAGCGTTTAATCCAGTGGAAGGAAGTGTGGATAAGAAGGCAGTAACATGTTTACAGCGCGTCGCTCACTGTGAATGCGTCAAAGAGTTTGTTCGCAGCAGATGGAGCCATTAAGTCAATGAGCCTCCTGTGTGTGTTTGGGAGCTGTGTAGCTTTAGTAGAACATTGGTGAGTTCCGATTGTACCATTACCAACACACACACACACACAATAAATATCGATAGAATCAGCATTTACTCACAAATGACTGCACACCAACATTAGCAGCTATTCTTATTTTGGGCTATTATCAGGGTTCCCACAGGTCCTTGAAATCCTTGAATGCAAATTTGAAAAAAAACCCACCTAAAATGCAAGGCCCTTGAAAGTTTTTGAAAATCACCCAAAAAAGACATGAGTCGTTGAAATCCTTGAAGGTTTGTGAATTAAAAAAATTCAAAGGCCTTGAAACTTTTTGAAAATCATCTTTAATAGACATGAGTCATTGAAATCCTTGAAAGTTTGTGAATTAAAAAAATTCAAAGGTCTTGAAACTTTTTGAAAATCATCCTCAATAGACATGGGTCATTGAAATCCTTGAAAGGTTTTGAAAATCACCCTAAACAGACATGGGTCCTTGAAAGTGCTTGAATGTTGTGCAGTAAAGAAGTGAAGTTGATGTTTAGGTAAATGTCTCCCTTGTTTGTGACACCTACTGTTTGACGCCCTGCGTTGACGACGCAGGACAGACGTGGAGACATCATGACTCACTGTCCACTGTCTCTCTCTCCGCCGCTGACGTGAGATTCCGTGCAGAACAATGAGCGAGTAAAGTTAAGAAAGAGAGAGAAAATGGCGACGTGATGTCTGGGAAATCTCTGTCTCACCAAAGACAAAAGACAAAGACGGACTTTGAGGACAATCACTTGTCCAGATGCAGAGCTGCTGCACATTCTGAGGGAATTGGTTCCTGGAAAGTCCTTGAATTTGATGTCAATCAAGGTGTGGGAACCCTGTATTATACTACATGGGTTCTATAAAGTGGCATTGATTTGTATTTATTAGAGTAAAAAGTGTTTTTTAATCAGATAATTTCATCCCTGTCCATTCTTAACGCATCTGTGGTGGAGATTTAAAAATAATCTGTTTCATGCTCAGTTATATTTTGTGTCCATGGAGTTTGAACAGCAGCTGTTTCTAAAGTTACACATGGGTTTTATTTAAGCTTTTAATGGAACATCGATCCTGATTGTTCAGTGGTATTTTTTAGATTCTTATTTTGGTTCTTTTTGTTTTTGAGGAGAAATTCACTTGTTTAAGGCGAGTACAAGGACAGGACTATTTTAAAGCCGTGAATATAATGTGATATTAAAATAAAGCACATTTGCAGAGGAACATTTTAACCAAAACTTTAACATATTTTAAATATTATGTAGATTCATCTTATTTGTGATGTATATAATATATACTGAATATTCTTACACTCAGACTCAATCAATCAGTTGATTTATTACATATTTATCTATTTTCTAGTAAAAACATTTAGTAATTGAACCATTTAAACAGAAAAAGTCTAAATTATGAGATAATGTCAACTTTGTATCTCATCATTTTGTAAAAATTGTAAATGTAGTCGTGATTGATCATCACTCAGCACAAATCAAATCCTGTTCATCATCGCTCTTTTCTTTTCCTTTCATTTTCCTTCAGTCCCTTCATCACAGTCAAAGTGTATGCACTCAGCAGTGACTCAGCAGTGACTCAGCAGTTCCAGCTTGTTTCCTCCTCTCCTGTCATTGACCCTGTCCATATTTTTGAAGTTGCAGTCAAAGTCAATTAGGGCTGCAACGATTATTCGATTAATCGATGACTAAAAATGGATCCTCTAAAATGTGGATATTTCCTGGTTTCTTTGCGCCTTAAAACAAAAAAGTCATTCAAACTGAATCATGTTGGTTTGAGAACCAGAGTTTGTCAAACACTGATCAATATTTTTATGAACCAAACAATTCATCAATAAATTGAGAAAATATTCTACAGATTAATGGCAGTAGTCATTTATTAGTGCAGCCTGCATATATATATATACATATACATATATATGTGTATATATATATATATATATGTATATGTATATATGTACATATACATACATATGTATGTATATGTACATATACATATATATGTATATATGTATGTATATATGTACATATACATACATATATATATGTATATGTACATATACATATATATGTATGTATATATGTACATATATACATATACATATATATGTACATAAAAACAGTATCATCAGCATATACTGTAACTGTAAGGCGCAGCTGGAGGTTTCTTTGCTCCATAAAACAAAGAAATTCTTAAAAACTGAATCATTTTTGGTTTGTGGACAAAAATGAGACATTTGAGAACATCATCGTGTCCATGTTTGACAAACACTGATCAATATTTTCTGATATTTTCTGACGTTTTTCGGACCAAACGATTCATCGATTATGGAAATAATGGTTCGTTGCAGCCTTAAAGTCGATGCATCCGCTGCAGCTGCAGTTCCGCTCAGTGGAAAAATCCACTGAAGGACTTTGTGACTCTTCATGACACCAAAGTACTGACTCTGTCTCCTCCCATCTTTTCCTCTCTGCTCCTCCTCCTCCTCCTCCACTGATCTGCTCTCTTTAGCTCCCCCAAGCACAACAGGTAAAACTAAACTCAAATCAAAGCCTGGCTTGAGGCCGTCGCTGTGTTTTCACCCTGGTGTGCATTTGTTTTTCTGCATGTGCATTTTGGCCTCTGATGTGATGTGATGTGATGTGAGCTGCAGGCGTTTGAGTTTGGTGACCGACACTGACCCATGGTGTTTGACGGTGTCGTGTGCAGTATGTTGCTCGTCAACTGCCTGATTTCCAACAGTTAGTGGTGTGTGATATTGACAAAAAATGATTTCCCCGTATTTAAGCTGTGATTAAACAAAACAAGTGGAGGTTTTTATCTTCAGAGAAATAACTATGATATGTTAAAGAAGAAGAATTAATAACTGTATGAAAAGACATTTTATTCTCTGCATCTCACACACATTTGTGTTTGAAACAACATCCACGTTACCATCAGACGACTGTTGTTAACTTAAGACAGAGAACACAGATGACTGAAGATGTTTTAAGACACATTTTAGTTACTTTTTTTAACCTAAACATTTACTAAATGAGTCTTTTTGTACAAGAGTGGGACGAGCAGTTCCCGAGCCACTAATCACTAAGGGTTAGGGAGGTGCGGTTTAAGATAGTCCATTACACGTTTACATCTAAGCATTTAGCCGACGCTTTTATCCAAATGACTCACAAGAGAGAACTAAGCTCCATAGAAGAACTTCCACAAGAGGGTGAGCGTGGCTAGGGAGGGGCTACGGTGCAGGGGAGGGGCTAAGGTGAGTGCTAGCTAGGACAGAAGATGCTCTTGAAGACAGATGAGTTTAAGTTGACCTGAGTCAGAGATGATTCTAGTGTTCAGGACGGTTTCTCCGTATCACACACCTCTATCAGACGTGGTTGTTGTTGGACGACAGAGTTTGTGCTGCCTGTGCTTCATCAGCGTGAGTGTGTGCGAGTCCTGGCTGTCTGCGACTGTGTTTGTGAACGGGAGGCACTGGTCGGGGTCACACAGTCACACAGTCACACAGTCACACAGTCACATCACAACATGCTTCTTCTGCTGAGTGAAACCGGACTGAGACACGGTCGTTAGCCTTAGCATAGAACCTGCGGCCTGTGACAACAGTGATCTGAAATCATTCACTTGTTTAAAAGCCAAATCACCAAATCTGCTAATAAACGTCATATTAATGATGTCAGATGAATCATTATTATTGGAGTAACAGTGGTCTACTCTTCCTCTGCTGCTGCTCTCCTCCCATTCTCCTCCTCACCTCCAGCATCATCCATCATTCTCCGGATCATTTGGCTTTGTTTCCCTCTCTGTTACATGAGCTGACACTGGAGCTCGCGGTGATGGGAGGGTGGAGGTGGGGGAGGGAAAAGAGGGTGGAAGAGAGAGGAGGTGTGTTTGAGGACAAGTGTAAGGACAGTGAGAGGAAGTGAGTAAGAAGTCAAAGGAAAAGACGAGACAGTAGATTTACCTTCTGATGATGAAAGGGAGCAGGAAGAATAAGAACTCCAGACCTAAAGTCCTGGTTCTGATTGAGGGAACTGAGACCTCCGTCCAAAAAGGTCTTTTTGGGTTTTTTTTATACGCCCCCTGCTGGCTGTGGTCCAAACATGTCAAGGTTATGAATTGTTTTCTGTCAGCCTGAACAAAACTTAAGCTCCAGTCGTAGATAATCCCAGAACATCCGTGCACAGAGGCCACATGGTGGAATAGTGGCGAGCACTGTTGCCTCGCAGCAAACAGACTGGGGTCAGAATGAGGGGCCCGATCACGTGGGTTTCTTCTGGGTTCTGATGCGGAGGTTCATTGGATTCTCCAAATTGCTCGTCGGTGTGAATGTGGGAGTGAATGTTTCTGTGATGGACAGGGAACCTGTGCAGGGTAAACCCCGCCTTCAGCTGTCAGCTGGGATCGTCTCCGGCCACGCGGATAAAGCGGGAAAAAATGAATGAATGAATGAATGGGTGCAGAAAAAGTGTCTCCCAGTGTCTCCTGCAGGCTTCAACAAACACCGACAGCAAGCTCAGTGTCTTTGTCTCAGCAACAAAGATGGAGATATCATCGAGGTCATTTCCCTCAAACACACGTCCTCTCATTTCTTGTCCAAATCTGAGTCGTACGGACTGTCACAGCGCGACAGAGTTATCCTTATATCCAGGAAGAAGTGTGAACACATGAACTGGACTAATGTTCTTGTCCCAGTAAACAAGCAGGGATTGAAGTGAAGTTACACTCGGTGGCGACAATTTCAAGCACCGGTCCAGGTCTTTCAACGATCCATTTAAATCCATGTATTATTTGTTAAGCCGAGGGAGTCCGTGTGGATTCTGCTGTTTCTCTCGTTGTCTTCGCCTGTGTTACAAAGGAAATTTGATTCAGTACGTTTTCAAATGTCCGAATTGTTTCTGAGTTTTTTATTCTTTGACCCTGAGCGTGAGGAAGGACTCACATTCTCTTTTACTCTGACTGATGCAGACAAAAGCACACGAGCACTGATGATGCAGATTTAGCTCAGGTAAACCCTGACCTTGCTTTGTAGGTCGCAGGTTTTGTATGATGAGTCTTTGAAGAGCGACCCCGCTGGGATCCTCTCCTGGGTCAGGATAATGAAGCACAGGTTTAAAGGACACTCGTCCCCCGGGTGGACACGAGTCAGGGTCATCTGTAATGATGTGATGATGCAGAAGTTCACTGTGACATCATCATTCATCGTCTGCTGAAGTTTGTTTTTGAATCATCTGAAGAACGAGGGCCACTTTGGTCCTGGAGTTGTGACGTCGCACACACACACAACTGTTGTGGGAGCGCGAATGCTAATGCTAATGAACCTATTTCACTCATAGTTTTGCAAATATTTAATCAGCATGAATAAACCAGTGTTATTAAACGTCATTGACTTCCCTGTTTCTCCTCATTCTATCACGTGACACAGCTGGACGACGGTCAAGGTCCAGTCCTGATGACCACGGTGGCGATGCCAGTGTTCAGTACCAAGAACGAGACGGTGAGTTCACACTGCGCGAGAAAAACTCTGTTTCACAACTTCTCTTCCCGCAGCTTTAATTAAAGAAAAAAGAAAAAGGATGTAATCACTTCCAGCATAACGAGATTCAGAGAGAAGAGATGCAAATTGTGAAATAATGGTTCATTATGTTGGTGTTTGATAGACACTAATTCCAGTTTGATTGGAGTCTGTAAATTAGGAAACATCAGAGCGTCACTAATGGAAAACTGTTTATGAAAGTGTGTGTGAGACTGTTTTACATCAACCTCTCAAACACGTCCACAGAGAAACCGCGGCATCCTCCTCGGTGTGGTGGGGACAGACGTGCCTGTGTCCGAGCTGCTCAAGACCATTCCCAAATACAAGGTACTTCAACCAACATGGAGGCTCCTTCACACCTGGCCTTAGATCAGTGGTTCTCTATTATTTTCTGTCATGCCCCAGAGGACAGAAATGTTTTCACTCAAATTGAAATACTATTGAGAACCTGATCATTTTGATTTATTTATCTGTATGAGACGCATCTCCGGTGTATTTGCACCTGTACATGCAGGTGATCAGGAGCTTTGTGAGTGAATCCCATCACAGAAAACACGTTTTAATGCCGGACATGAACGCAGCAGCATGGTCAGTACTCAGAGAAGTACACGGAAAATCACTCAACACAGAACACAGCTCTCAACAGACTGATTTAGGTATCAGTATGTGTAGAAATGGCAGTAAAAGTATCAGTATGTGTAGAAATGGCAGTAAAAGTATCAGTATGTGTAGAAATGGCAGTAAATTTGTATAAAAGTATTTATAGAAATGGCAGTAAAAGTATCAGTTTGTGTAGAAATGGCAGTAAAAGTATCAGTATTTGTAGAAATGGCAGTAAAAGTATTTATAGAAATGGCAGTAAAAGTATCAGTATGTGTAGAAATGGCAGTAAAAGCATCAGTATGTGTAGAAATGGCAGTAAAAGGTAAAAGTATCAGTATGTTTAGAAATGGCAGTAAAAGTATCAGTATGTGTAGAAATGGCAGTAAAAGTATTTGTAGAAATGGCAGTAAAAGTATTTGTAGAAATGGTAGTAAAAGTATTAGTTTTTGTAAAAATGGCAGCCATCTTGGAATCCTTTGACTAGAAAACCGACTCAACCCGTCATTTTGTTGGGGTGGGGATTGGACCCGAACTGAAAGCTCGTCTGTTGCACATACCCATTGGATGCTACAAGCTGCCAATCACACAATGGCCACGCCCACAAACAAGCCCTGCTTTTATCGTCTATTTGACTGAAAATTGGACATGATTTACAAACTGTATCTGTAAAGACTGTGCGTCTGTGTTTGAGACACTTTTCTTTGAATTGTCTTTGTGAACATCACATTACATTACACTACATCACATTACATCACATCACATTACATCACATTACATCACATTACATCACATTACATTACATTACATTACATCACATCACATTACAGTACAGTACATTATATTACAGTACATCACATCACATTACATTACATTACATCACATTACATCACATTACATCACATTACATTACATTACATCACATTACATCACATTACATTACATTACATCACATCACATCACATTACAGTACATTACAGTACAGTACATTATATTACAGTACATCACATCACATTACAGTACATTACAGTACAGTACATTATATTACAGTACATCACATTACATTACATCACATTACATTACATTACATCACATTACATCACATTACATCATTACATCATTACATTTACATTACATCACATCATCATTACATCATTACATTACATCACATCATCATTACATCACATTACATCACATTACATCACATTTACATCACATCACATCACATTACATCATCATTATTTTATACATTACATCACATTACATCCACATTACATTTACATTTACAGTACAGTACAGTACAGTACATTACATTACATTACATTACATTACATCACATTACATTACAGTACATTACAGTACATCACATTACATCAGATTACATCACATTACATTATATCACATTACATCACATCACATTACAGTACAGTACATCACATCACATTACTGTACATTACATCACATTACATCACATGACGTTACGTTACGTTGCGTTACAATATGTTCTTTGTGAATGTCGTGAAATATGAGTTGTTAGTGAATATTATTATTATTCGTACTAGTAAGCGTTAAAACAGTTACACACACATACAAACATATCTATGAGTAAGTATACAGTAAGTAATAAACCCTGTTAAATGTTAAACATCAGATTTCTGTTCGTTTTTAATCTGGACTAACATCAGAGCGTCCTGACAGTCATGACGAGAAGAAAATTATACACATTTTGTGTACGTACGCGTCCTGATAGTGTCCCCGTCACGTCCCCGTCACGTCCCCACTGCTAACTTGTCCCTCTTCATTCATGGATATGAAGGTGAATGTTTTGTTTCCGTGTGTGAACACATGACTGCAGGTACAGTTTAGCACAAACGCTACAATGAGCTGCAGAATTGTCATGTGTGTGTTTTTGTGTTTTGTGAATAGCTGGGCATTCACGGCTACGCCTTTGCAATTACCAACAACGGCTACATCCTCACGCACCCAGATCTGCGTCCGCTGGTGAGTCATGTGATCATGTGATCACACACACACAGAAGTTTGACTGCGTTTCAGGGAGCGTCGAGGTTTCCTGAGGTTGTGTGTTTTACTGACAGGTGTGGATCTATAAAGTCTCTGTTCATGTCTCACTGTGAGTTTGTAAACCACTCACTCTCACACACCAAAGTCCAGAGAGAAAATGAGTGATTTTAGCTGCTGCTCCTCTGCTGCCTCGTGTGGTCACTTTGTGTCACTGAGGTCACTCTGAACAAAGGATTTCAAACACTGAAGTGACAAAATCAGACATTAGAACTTAGTGATGGAGGCAGCAGAGGATCAACAGCTCCAACACACACACAGCCGCACTCACTTGTCACGTTTCCTTTGTTTTGTACAATCGTCTGATTGCTGCTCACTCTTGGCTCGGTCGCTGATGTTGATTTACACAGTAACTGTGTGTGTTTGTGTGTGTCTGTGTGTGTTTGTGTGTGTTCACACACACAAACACACACAGAGATACGGCACCTGAATGGCTGTGATTAACTCTATTGTACTCTCTGCTCTCACAAGAGGACGGGGGGGGACAGGGGAGGAGCAGAGTAGTGACGGAGTGGAGGGATGAAAGGAGGAGAAACGGAGAAGAGACAGTGAGACAGACAGATGGTTTTAACGGCGGTCTAATTAAAGACACTAATGATCAGTGTTAAACAGCTAATGAGAGGTGGGAGGCTGACACACACACACACACACACACACACACACACACACACACACACACACACGTGTCCAAATCAATCACATGGAGAACGAGAGTAACGTGACTCACGCGTTATTTAATCGCTCTTCGCTCGATCACTGACTGCGCTCTTCGTGCACCTTTGGTAAATTTCCATGGGAATAATTCACAAGTGTCAAAGTTCTGATTTATTTTACTTCACATTTTTACTCGTGATATAAAACAGCAGTATTTGTGCAGAAGTCACAAATATTTCCAAATTTCACAAATTCAATCTGATCTTAAACATTGTGAGGACTTTTTGCTCAGGTGTGTTTTTATAGTTAAGGGTGAAATTTTCATTGTGTTTTTTTTTTATCAGATTGTCTAAGTGGTGCTGAAATAGATATAAGACGCTGTTACACATAGCTTCTGTATAAAGTGTAGGTTTTAACATAGAAAAAAGCTCGGAGTTTAAAAACAAACAAGTTCTTTCTCTGTGTCTGTGTGTGTTGTTCAGTACGGAGACGGCAAAAAGCGCAGGAAACCCAACTACAGCAGCGTGGATCTGTCTGAGGTGGAGTGGGAGGACAAGGACGACATGGTGAGAAACAATGAAATCCATGTGATCATAATCACTCTGTGACTCTGCTCACTCCCCTGCACCAAAGTCACTCGACAAAAACCTTGATTTTAACCGAAATGACGCACGAGTGCTTGGTTTTTATGTGAAATCGGTCGTATGGTTTTGTGAGTGGAGGATGTTTGGAAGCAGACTGACACAGAGTCACTGATGAAAGCAGCGTCGAACCAGCAACCCCGACAGCTGGGAGCTGAAACTGCTGCTGTGGTGCAGAGGAGTGAGAACATGACAAACAACAGTGACCTGGATTCAGTCTAAACGCTGCCTTTAATCACAGTTGTTGTTGTTGTTGTTTGTAGCTGAGAAACGCGATGGTCAACAGGAAGACGGGGACGTTCTCCATGGAGGTGAAGAAGAGCATCGACAAAGGGGTGAGGACACGCACGGACGGACGCGTGTGTGTGCGTGCGCGCATGTGTGTGTGTCTGTGTGTGTGTGTTAGAGCCCCTTATCTTCACCATGCACATGTTGCTTAATACAGTAGAGACACAGCAGCAGTGATTCTCTTTTATTATTTGCCTGTGAAAAACAGAGCGGTGTCCAGGTGTGTGTGTGTGGGTGTGGGTGTGTGTGTGTGTGTGCGTGTGTGTGTGTGTGTGTGTGTACCCCCCCCCCACACACACACACACACACTCTCCTGATTCAAACTCTCACAGCAGCACATCCATCTCTTCTGTGACCAGTCGTGAAGCATGGACGCTGTTGTCCACTAGATGGAGCCAGAGTCCAGGGAATAGCCTGACAGCCTCGTCTCACTGTGTCTCACTGTGTCTCACTGTGTCTCTTCCTGTGTCTCTTCCTGTGTCTCAGAAACGTGTGTTGGTGCTGCACAATGATTATTACTACACAGACATCCAGGGAACTCCTTTCAGGTGAGACGCCGCCGCCCATTTCCTGTTTCTTCCACACAACAATGACCACTGATTGTTGTTGTTGTTGTTGTTTTTATATCGACAGTCTGGGAGTGGCTCTGTCCAGAGGCCACGGGAAGTTCTTCTTCAGAGGGAACGTCACAGTGGAGGAAGGTGAGGAAGTTGCTTCCGTTTGCCGTGATCTCTCGTCTTTGAACTCTCGCTGGGATGAAAACCGCGGTGTTTGAGCTCCAGCACAAATCAAACATCGCCCGCCTGAGCGTCACACCCACAGTGACACACATTTACAGGACTCTTCGAACAGCTCCCACTCTCTGGATGGGGTTAAAGGTCAAGTCAAACCGGGTCTTTACAGTCGTTGCTGTGGCGCGTCGTAGACGGGGAGCCACGGTTTCAAACACCTGAACACATGTGAACACACAGTGAAGAAGAATTACCTTTACTCACACACACATTCAGGTCAGGAAGTTAAAGGTCAAAGGGTTTCCGTGCTTCTCCTCGTCTCGACAGAGTCTCTGTGTCTATTTTTATGTCAAGACTCATGCATGTTAATATTCACGACGCGGTGCGTGTGTGTGTGTGTGTGTGTGTGTGTGTTGTGTTCTCCAAACATGTCCATCAAGAGGAAAACCCTCTGAGCATGACTTGGCTCTTCCTGATCTAATCAGACCTGTCACGTCCGTTCAGAAAACACATTTTCAGCCCCAGCGTGTGTGTGTGTGTGTGTGTGTGGTGTGTGTGTGTGTGTGTGTGTGTGTGTGTGTGTGTGTGTGTGTGAGGTGCATGAGTTCACACGCAGAGCTCTTCTCTCTGCGATACACTCGCTCTCTTGTCGTTACAGGACTTCACGACCTGGAGCATCCTGATGTGGCGCTGGCAGACGAGTGGTAAGAACATCATGTGACACCACGTCATCATGTGACACCACCGTGAGTCCGGATCTGAAACACACTTGTAGTGTAGGACAGAGAGACAGAGAGACAGCAGCGTGAGGCTCTGCAGGACGTGGACATGATGACTCGTGGAAGAAACATCCAAACAAATGACAGTAAACGCTTGTCAAGCTAATTCTCCTGAATCCACGTCTGCAGAAGCTTTTAATCAAATTTAAAACTGACAAACAAGAACCGTCAGAGAGTAAAGAGCTTCTCCAAGACTGAAACTTCACAAAGCAGCACCTGAAATATCACTGGATCCAGAACTTTACCTTCTTACAGCTCGCACCATCTTTACATAATCATGACAAACTGGACTGAACCATGTTACAAATCCATAATCTAGATCAGATCTGGATGAAGGAATCTGATCCCACACACACACACACGTACCAAAATCTGTTCCACTGTGTCTGATTATTTTAGTTTACTTGTTGTTAACAGAAGGAAAAACCCACTCAGGTGAAAACAGGACGTAAGAATCAGCTCTGAAAAGTAAAGCGTTGAAAGAGTTAACGATCATTTTACCAAATGTGTGTTTAAAGGACCTACTGCAACACTGACGAGCACCCAGAACATCGTTACCTGTCCCAGATAGAGGCCATCAAACTCTACCTCGGTGGTTATGAACCTCACCTGCAATGTGAGTTGGGAGTGGTTTACAAACGTCAGTGAAACGTTGTTTAACAGTGAGATAAAGACGTGAAGCTTGTTGTTAAGTCACTGAAGTCTGTGTGTCCTTGTGTCCCAGCCTCGGTGCAGGGCCAGAACCTCACGCAACCACACTTTTAAAGAGAATCAGTGATTTAAAGAGGATTCATTTAACTTTTCTGCTTTGTTCAGGTGACAAGGAGCTTATTCAGGAAGTTCTTTTTGATGCAGTCGTGACCGCCCCGTTGGAGGCTTACTGGACCAGCCTGGTCCTCAACAAGTCTGAGTGTGTTTTCATCTGTTTGTCAACTTGTTACTCAGGAAAAAAAACAACTATGATGTTAAGTATTTGTATGATAATTCACAGGAACTCTGATAAAGGAGTAGAAATTGCTTACCTGGGCACAAGAACCGGCCTCTCCAGAATCAACCTGTTTGTTGTTCCTGACCAGCTCACAAACCAGTATGTTGTATCAAGACTAATCCAGCTACTGATTTACAAGCGTCGTCATCAGATATAAACTCTGGTTTAAAGTACCTTTAAGTCATCTCTGCTTCCTGTCTGCTTCAAGAGACTTCCTGACAGCTGAGGACAAAGAGGGCGTGTTCAACGCCGATCACTTCCCCCTGTGGTACAAGAGAGCGGCAGAACAAGTTCCTGGAACTTTCGTCTACTCCCTACCTTTCAACACAGGTGACTTCCACATTTTCATTCCCCCCTCTGCAGTCAGTTTCTTCAGTTTTCTTCTTCTTGATGTACAGTAGAGAACAGCTCATTATTTGGCAGTCAGTCTGTTGGTGGATACAGTATGTAGAAAAGCTCATTATTTAGCAGTCGGTCTGTTGGTGGATTTATAGAACAGCTCACTATTTGGCAGTCAGTTTCTTGGTTAATATAGAGAATGGCTCATTATTTGGCAGTCAGTCTGTGGGTGGATTTATAGAACAGCTCACTATTTGGCAGTCAGTTTCTTGGTTAATATAGAGAATGGCTCATTATTTGGCAGTCAATATGTGGGTGGATTTATAGAACAGCTCACTATTTGGCAGTCAGTTTCCTGGTTAATATAGAGAATGGCTCATTATATGGCAGTCAGTCTGTTGGTGGATTTATAGAACAGCTCACTATTTGGCCACCGGTTTCTTGGTTGATATAGAGGATAGCTCATTATTTCGCAGTCAGTCTGTTGGTGGACGTATAGAATAGCTCATTATTTGACAGTTACTTGTTGAATGTAGAGAATGGCTCATTATTTGGCAGTCAGTCGATTGGTAGATGTATAGAATAGCTCTTGGTGGATTAGAATAGCTCTTAGTCAGGTTCTTGGTGGATATCAAGAATGGCTCATTATTTAGCAGTCCATCTCTTTGTGGATGTATGGAACAGTACACTATGAATCAGTTTCTCTGTGGATGTATAGAACAGCTCACTATTTGGCAGTCTGTTGCCGGATTTGTAGTCAAATCAGATATCAGTTGAGAAAAGCCATCACTAACGATGCCATTTGTTTAAATATAACTCGCCTCTGTGACTCCACCATGAGGTCATTTGAAATCTGATTAGTTTGTCAAAAGCACAAATAAATTTATGCAAAAAAAAAATTTTTTTGCTTGTTTTCTCTCGCCACACATCCTTTCCTCTGCTTCCTCTCTTATTAATTCTGGACTGTGTTCTTGTGGAAACGACTGATTGCTGTGGGCTGTAATAAGATACGATAGGAAGAGGTTCAGTCCTTTCCACACTGACTCGGCCCAAAAAGACACACACACTCACACACTCACACATGTATATCAGTTTAGCTGGTTTCTCCTCCACAGGGAGAGTGTGTTCTCGTCTTTCGTCGGCCTCAGGCTCTACATCAGTGATGTGAAAGCCTCTTATTTACCCGCGCTGACTTCCTCTCAGGACTGTGTGAAACACAACTCTGCTCAGTGTTTCTCTCTCCAATCACTCTGTGGTCACTTTAGAACAGAATGTTAGAAATGATTATATGACTATGATGCAAACTGTGTGTGTGTGTGTGTGTGTGTGGCTCAGGATCAGAAAACAAGAGTGTGGTACTGGCCAGCACAGCCATCCAGCTTCTGGATGAGAGGAAATCACCCATAGCTGCGGGTAAGTGGGAACCTAAGTGTCTCTCTCTCTCTCTCTCTCTCTCTCTCTCTCTCTCTCGCACACACACACAGTCTGTTTGCCATGACTTCAGATGACATTACAGTGTCTTGCATTCATTTCCTGGAGACGTACTCTAACCATAACCATAACCATAACCATAACTACCACTAACTAACCTTTAACCTGACCCAACCGTAACCTTTACGGTCAGTTTCTTGGTTGATATGGAGAATAGATCATTATTTGGCAGTTAGTCTGTTGCTGGATTTATAGAACAGCTCACTATTAGGCAGTCAGTTTATTTGTCGATATATTCACTATTACGTATATTAAGCAATTTCCTGGTGTAAGTATCCACTATTTGGCAGTCGTTCTGTTTTGGTTGTGTTTTCAACAGCTCATTATTTGGCAGGCAGTCTGTTGCTGGTTATATATGTATATCAATTTGTTTGTGAATGTTTAGAACGGTGCATTATTTGGCAGTCTCTTCTTTTCCTGTTCCATCAGCTGTACTTATGTCCTTCACAACATCCATGAACCTTGTCTGTGGTCTTCTTCTGTTCCTCCTGACCAGCAGCTCCATCTGTAACATCAATATAATCACTGTCTGTGCTCTGCACATGAGCAAACCATCTCAACCTTGACTCTCTTACTTTATCTCCAAACTGTTCAACCTGCTCTGTCCCTGGATTATGTGCTCATTTCTAATCCTGGTCACCCTCATCTCGGGATCTTCAGCTCCGCCACCTCCAGTGCCTCCTGTCTCCGAGTCATGCATCATATCAGGTCTCAGACCTTCCCTTTCATTTCTACTGCTGTCCGTCTGTCACATGACACTCGTCTCCACCCAACCTTCACCCTCGTCTTCACCTCTCTTGCGCTGACTTTGAATGGCTGACCCCAGGTTTCCCACTTTCTCTTCCTATTCTCACTTTCATAAACACATTTTGTACAATCCCTTTTTTTTTTTTGAGTGTAGCCGAGAGGATTACTTTGTGGCCTCTGCCTCATCTCACATCTCCATGACTCAGACGCCCCACAACGTCGCGCCCATATCACGCAACTGAGTGCAATCAGTGTGTTGATGGTTTGCAGCGAGGATCCTGGCTCCAGAGGGAAAGAAGCAGCACATTAGTTTAATTTATTAAATAGAAGAAACCGAGGGGGAAAGTGTGAGGTTAGAATCAGAGGCAGATGGTTTCACAGTAGTTTTTTTTCTTCATCTCATGATATGAGCTCATTTACGATCCACCTCACCCCAAAGGCCTGAGGATTAGTTTCTGCTTTTCTTCTGCGAATTCTGAAACTAATCTCCTTTTTTTATGTAATTGAGCTCAAGAGTAAAAATCCCCTTCAAAATAGAAATTTAGATCATCAGCAGCAGTAATGTTGTCATCATGCAAGCTGTGAGGTTGTGAAACAATGGCAGATTCTTCTATAGAAACCACAAGTCCATATGATATCAGCTGCGTTGTCCAGTGTAACAAACTCCTAAATGTTTTTTGTTCATTTAGTTGCAAATCTTCAACGTTTCAAGTATTTAAATTAATCGTATATCTACCGATCTACTCTCCGGTCAAACACCAGCAACTGCGTTTAGATTTTACTGTTGGCTTATTTAGTCCACGTCGCTGTTACACAAGGGGTTTTCTTGCTCGTTGTCCTAGACTCCTCCCCTTTTGGGTGTCTTGGTATTTTTCAAATCCAGTCGTGGAGGATGAGTTGGTCGAGGTTTGCTTGAAACATGTCGGCGTAAACACACAGATGTCCACAGCTTTAAATAAGACGGTGTGTCAGGACAGTGGATCAGTGGCAGAGTAAGGCGTCTCACACTGGATTGTGTTTGATCCCCGACTCTGCTAGTTTACATGCTGATGTGTCCCTGGGCGAGACATGTGTGCCGACAGCGAGTGAGTTTGAAAGACGTATGCATGTGAAGCAGCTTTGAGCGGTCAAAATATTCAGAATAGATTATAAAATCATGCAAATGCAAACCTTAACATTAGATGAATAATAGTGATGATAATGATAAAAAAAAGAAAGGGCAGACAGTGAAAGAATTATTTCACGGTGCCTGAATGTGTTGACATGGAAGCAGTGCATTGTGGGTACTCTCACTCTTAGCCAAGGGGGAGAGCAGTGGAGCAGAAGGACAGAGATGGAAGAGTCTGTATTTAGTACAAGCTGCCCACACAACACAGTTCTGTAAAATCAGAGATAAACGTTCATGCTGCCGCTGATGTCAGAGCGTTGTCTGCCTCCTGCTCAGGTGCCGTTTATAAACGCTGCACCATGCGTGATGTGGCTTTTATGTAAGAGTCCGATGAGAGCAGCGCTGTCGAGGCGAGAATGCTAATGCAGCACGTGGAGCTGGTTCAGGCCAGTTCTCGCTGCCCCGCGCTCCACTGAGCCGCAGACTCGGGAATATACGCTAACTTAACAGGACAGGCTGATGACATCACACACACACACACACACACAGACCCTGCAAACATCGCCTGAGTCACAATGTCAGTGTGTGTGTGTGTGTGTGTGTGTCACATCCACAGCCCCCGTGCAGCAAAGTCCACCACTGTGATAAATGCAGAGACATTGTGTTCAGAGTGTATTACACACTCCCACACTGTACGTAAACTTATATCATTAAAAACACAGTGACAATACAAACGTTTCCGTTGTTGTGAGAAGCAGAGTTCTGGACGTGTTGGAGCCTGTCCAGGGTTTTCTTGGGGATCCCAAACAGGACGGCGTTGCAGTCGTACAGGTGTGATGAGATGAAAGCATGGATGAATCAGGGAGATATTTTTGAGATGGAAAAATGCAAAATGCAAAAAAATTTAGTGACAGACTTGATATGTGTGTCAGAAGATAATGACACCCAGGAACCTCCGTGGACAGTGAGGTGGAGAGGACCAGATCTCCAACCCACTTTGGAGCGACCACAATCAACTCTGTCTTCCGGCTGTTTAGTTGGAGCAGGTTAGAAGTTCTGTAAACAGCTGATAAGAGATTGTGGATGGAGCTGAGATGGAGTTGAGTGTCATCAGCATATCAGTGGAAGTTTAAACTGTGCTGGTGAATAATCTGTCCAAGCACAAGCATGGAAATGTAAAAGAGGAGAGGGCCAACACCCATCACCATCATCACCATCATCACCATCATCACCAACACCATCACCACCATCATCATCACTGTCACCATCATCACCATCATCATCACCATCATCATCATCACCATCATCATCATCATCATCATCATCATCACCATCACCACCATCATCAACATCATCACCATCATCAACATCATCACCATCATCACCATCATCACCATCACCATCATCACCATCATCACCAACACCATCACCACCATCATCATCACCATCATCATCACTGTCACCATCATCACCATCATCATCACCATCCATCATCATCATCACACCATCATCACCATCATCACCATCATCACCATCATCATCATCACCATCATCACCACCATCATCACCACCATCATCACACATCATCACCACCATCACCACCCCCATCACCATCATCATCACTGTCACCATCATCACCATCACCATCATCACCATCATCACCACCATCATCACCATCATCACCACCACCATCACCATCATCACCACCATCACCACCATCACCATCATCACCATCATCACCATCATCATCATCACCATCATCATCATCACTGTCATCATCACTGTCACCATCACACCATCATCACCATTACCACCACCATCACCATTACCACCACCATCACCACCATCACCACCATCATCACCAACACCATCATCACCATCATCATCACCATCATCACTGTCATCACCACCATCACCAACATCACTATCATCACCATCATCACCACCATCACCACATCATCATCCATCATCACCATCATCACCATCATCATCATCACCATCATCACCATCATCATCATCCATCACCGTCACCACCATCACCATCATCACCATCATCCATCACCACCATCAACCATCATCATCCCACCACATCACCATTACCACCACCATCACCACCATCATCACCAACACCATCACCACCATCACCATCATCATTCATCACTGTCACCATCATCATCATCATCATCACCATCACATTTATATATATACACAGTGTATATATAGATGCATAGATAGGCATCTTAGTCTGGAGGAAGTCCGTAGAGGTTGTTTGTTATACTAACGCTAAACGCTGAAGCTTCTCTTCTTCGGCCTCCGTCACTCACACAAGAACACGGCAAAGATAATGAATAAAATTCACTCCAAGATGGACAAAAATACTCCTCTTTTTAATAAGTTTCTTCATTTTTAAAGAAGCATGCCTCCTCCAGTGGATTGTCAGAACACATACAGTAATCAAATGTTTCCCGTTTTTATATAATACATACTGAAGGACGTGTGTGTGTGTGTGTGTGTGTGTGCAGAGTCACTGAGAAACACCAGAGGTTTCATTGTCATCATTTTTGTTTCATTATTGCTTTGACGAATTTCCTCCATCGTCACGGAAAAAAATATTCTTTGAAAACACTCAAAACACGTGAAATGATGTCACATTATCAGGCACAGACTTAAATTCTCTATAAAACACAGCATGTGCAGACAGCATGCATGAACCTGGTGACCTGTTGAGTTGTAAAAAAGTTGGCCAGATGACGTCACATTTAGGCAGGAAGCGGCTGTTGGCAGTATATTCCTCTGCAGTAATGGACGGTTGCTTACTTCCGTTACTTTTCAGGTTCATGTTTACGTCCTCACGCGCTCCAGCACAAATGTAACACAAACACAAACGTTCAACAGAAGTTCACCGGCCTTCTGCGAGTTCTCAAAATCAGACTCTAAATTAAGAACGACAACCAAAGTCTGACAGGTTAAATACTACTCTACACCTACATACATACATATATATACACTTATAAATATAAAGCCATTTCTTCTCATCTGTGATATGCATTTCTTGGACAGAATGGAATTGATACGTTTGGATTTCTTTGGCCTGTTTTTTCCGTCAAACAAACCCTGTCATCAGTGCATAGTCAAAAAGTCTGAGAAATGAGGTGAACACACAAAACCAAACGCACACCAGGGCTGTCACCTTTTTCTTTTTGAACTCGGTCTGCACGCAGTCGCGATCGGGCCCTCGCGTTCAGCAGTTCCCTGACCTCACGTTTGAATCGGCGACACCTCCCGACAACGTTTCACCTGTGATGTGTCTCGCTCATTTACGTAGGGTACCAAAATTCCAATTGACCGACTTCCTGTTGAGTTGAGGTCACAGTTACTATCGACTTTTTTGTTCGTCTTGGTCGATAACATCTCCCCACCAAGTTTGGGGAAATTCGGTGGAACTCAATTTTGCCTCTGTTTTCACCTTAGGGAGCGCTATAGAGCCCTTGAGCAATGCACGGTTCTGGGAACTATGCCAATGTCGCATTTTCCCCAGATGCCAAGTTTCAAGAGTTTTTATGCTCGTTAACTTGGAGAGAAGAATAATCTGAAGGATGACGGCTCCTCGCATGTATTCCTGCCAGGAGTCGTTTTGGCCCCTGTCATTCGGGGCTCGGGCAAAATGAGGCTGATTTTACTTTCTTTAAACCAGTGTATGCACTGTGTAGCCTACAAGCTAAGCTAACAGGTGAGTCAGCTCTAGAACCCAAAATACTTACAAATGTTCTCTTTATAAATCTCTTTGGTCGATGAGCCGTTTCATTGTCCGCTTGACCGTCGCGCTTGCTCGTGCTCAGAACGCCCTCTGCTGGACCTCTCTGTAATTCCTTCAGACAAGTCTGATGTGCTTCTAGGCTGAATGTTTTGACCTTTCAGATAAAAAGTGACAACCCTCATGCATACATAACACATTCACTCTCTCTTTAGTTCATTCACACGCTCACATATGGCATCCAAACACATTTAGGTTAAAGGGTTGAGGCGTCCAGGCTTCCTGTTAGCGTCTCTTAGGCGATAGCGTTCTCCAGTGGCTCCTTCTCGTCCGCCGCGGCGTTATCGGCCGCCTGCGCCGCCGCCGCTGCCGCCAGCTCCTCATTCTTCTTCAGCTCCCGCTGGTATCGGGCCATGACGGCGGCGTAGGCGCAGCCGTACACGGCAGCGGCGAGCATCATCAGACACACAATCCCACACACCACGCCCGTGATGATGACGGTGGCGATAGCGTGGCGCAGGTTGACAGGACGCGGCCTCTGCTTAGGTTCACACTCTGGGATACTCCCTCCTCCTGCTGCTGCTGCCGATGCTCCTCCTCCTCCCCCTGCTGCTGCTCCTCCCCCTGCTGCTCCTCCTCCTCCACCACCACCAAAGCCCTCCCCCATCACCACGGGGATGTGCAGAGCGTGGTTGCCGTGGGTGTGGGTGCGCAGCAGCCTCTCTGACTCCAGGTGGTGGATGTTGGCGAAGAGGTAGTGGTAGCTGGTGGTCATGCAGACGTGGAACAGCTGGTAGGGGACTTTCTGCAGGTCTCGGTCCTTCATCTCCTCTGGCTGAGAGCACAGGACCTCGTCCACCGCTCCACCTTGACAACAGAGTTGGACAGTTCAGTTACTTTGAGGCTTAAGCTACGTTCACTGCTCTCTCTCACTGTTAGACAACCTGTACTCGCTCTCCTGCACCAAAGCCCACAGAAAGAATGATAGCATTATTAGCTCCGGGGATATAGCTTTAATTACAGAAAGAAATCCAGTCGGATTCTGTTTGAATACAAAAGTAAAACTCGGAGCATCAGTGGCATGTTGGAATCATAAGCAGAGGTTTCGTGTTCAGTCAAAGAAACAAAGTTCTCTTGCATTTGTGTGGTTTTGTCGTGTGACTGTTGTTTCACTGTGTGTTGCTGAGAGTCAGGCGTGTTCATGTTGCTCTCGCTCTGTCACACACTTCCGCTCCGCCTGCCTCATTAACCGCTGCCTCTCCGTTCAGCACACATCCTCGTATCTGCGACCCATTGTTCTGCGCGGCGCTAATTAGAATTTTCAGCGTTTCAGACGCGCGGCGTGTCAGGGTGAGACAGGACTGTGGGCGGGGCGGACACACGCTTATTTTCTATTATCTAACCGACGCAGGCAGAGGTTTGTTGTAGCGTGGAAACATCATGTGTTCATCTGTGTTTGTAGAGATCAAAAGTATGAAATGCTGTGGTGAATAAAGCTCATGTCAGTTAGATCATAGATCATATTTAGACGAGATAATAAAACCATTACTCTCACTTGCTGTTTCTATTACTGGGTATTGTCAGAACCATGGAGAACCCTCAGGGTTTTAATGAAACCAGAACTTTGTGGTCTTTGGACCAGTCTCCCTAAATACTCCACCTTTTTAATGTGAGTTTTATTATCTGACACAAATGAGTTTATTTCACCCTTTAGTGTCTGCTCCTGCTTCTTTATTGACTTTGTTATTTTTAGTACAGATTTACTGTTTTTAGTGTTTTACTCACTTCTCGAGCTCGGCTCAGCTCACTTGGAACCGGGTCGAGTCGTGCTAGAACTGCACAGTGTAAAATCGTCATTATAGACCAGAAATGTCTTTCATAGAAAAAAATGATATAGTTCAGGTCAGACTGTGTAAGATGAGACTTCCCTCCTCAGTTCAAATTAATGTTGCCATGGTGACCTCATCCCTCAGCGTGAACTTGTCACTTTCCTCCTTGAGTTTGGAGAACAACTGTTTCCACTCTACTCGTCTCTCGTGTTGAAGGTCGGCGTTACCATAATTTAATATTACCATAATTAAATATCATGGCCGACATGAAAGCAACATGGCAGACGCTCCGCAGACTTTGCCTGGAGCAGCTCGCGCTCTAACCTTTAAAGAGGAACGTCTCCAGCCACAGTTTGAGGCCGATGAGCTGGCAGTCACATCTCCAGGGGTTTCCTCGCAGTGTGAGGCTGTCCAGACGGGTCAGAGCCTCCAACACGGAGCGGTCCACTCGTGTTATCCTGTTGTGTGCCAGACCCAGGTGGCTGAGGTTCCTCAGACCGTCCACCATGGCTCCGGGTAAACCCCACAGGCTGAGGAGAGTCAGAGCACAGGAGTGAGTGAGCAACAAGTCACAGCGCTTCTGGTTTGGTGTTTTTTTTTGGCTTAACCTGTTATGTGAGAGGTCCAGGTGCGAAAGGGAGCGGATCGGTCCGAGCAGCCGCTTGTCCAGCTCTTTCAGGTTGTTGTAGGCCAGACTGAGGCGCTGTAGAGTCCTCAAACCCAGCAGAGCGGTGGGCGAAACAGACGCGATGGAGTTGTTGGACAGATCGAGGATGCGCACGAGCGGTGTCTCCCTGAAGGCCATGGACCCCACGCCCCGGATGCGGTTGTCCTGCAGGTACAGCTCCTGCGTGTCTGGTTGCAGTCGTCGGGGGATGTCGTACAGTCCTTGACCCCGGCAGTCCACCACTTTGGTGTCGCTGTTGCAGGAGCACTCCTTTGGACAGGCATGTGATGAAGAGAGGAGGGAGAGGAGGGCACACGCAAGTACCACTGAGGAGACAAGGAGGACAAAACATGTCAAAGTCATGTGTTCTCACAGCATTGCTGTTTCACTGCTGTACACACACACTCTTCAACTAAACCAGAAACATGACTTTAAAAATACAACACGTGGACGCCGGGCCACGAGACGTTCATCAAGATTCTCTCTGTGAATTATTTTCATTCAGTGTGTCGAGCAGTGACGAGGTCAGACAGGTTCTGGCTCACGGTCTCTGTTCCAGTACATCCCAAAGGTGCTAGATGGGGTTAAAGGTCAGGGCTCTGTCAGGTTCTTCCACACCGAAGTCAAACCATGTCTTCAGAGTCCTCACTTTGTCCACTGGGACACAGTCAAGGTGGACACGTAGCGTAGCATTGTCCAATATGTCCTTTTAGCCTCAGATACAGACGCTGGTCACTGAGAACACAGCTGCCTGTAAGTTTGTAAAGCACTCACTCTGCAGCTGCTGCTGCTCTGCTGCCTCGTGTGGTCACTTTGTGTCACTGAGGTCAATCTGAACAAAGGAGTGACGAAATCAGACATTAGAACTCAGTGATGGAGGCAGCAATGGACCAACAGCTCCTGTGTGTGTGTGTGTGATGTTAAAATCATTGATTTCCTCTGTGGACTTTGGTGCAGGAGAGTGAGTGGTTTACAAAGAGACAGAAAAACCAGGTTCCTGTCAGAAAATGAGTTCTTTCACACTGAGCTTTGTCTCGTTCATTCTCAGAAAACACTTTTCTTTGTCTAATCACCAGAGAAAGTAAAGTTGTAGCTGCAGTGGAAAGTCCTGCCTCTCGGCCGTGTGACTCCAGCTCCGCCCTCTGACCCCTCACCCACTCTCTGCCCACACGCCAATCCATACGCGGCAGATACTGGGTGTCTGATCTCCATTCCTGCAGTATTTATAGCTGCAGCGGCTGGACCCGGGCCGGCGGAGCGCTGAAGTGAGCGCTCAGTCGGACCAGGCAGCACCTGGAAATGTAGCTGCTACTGCAGCAGATGAATAAGCTGCACCGTGGGCTTTGGTTTCCATAGGTACGGCGGTTTAAATGAGCAGCTCGGTAGCCATTTTCTCAACTGGGAATATTTAGTCTTTTCCCATTTGGGAATTATGTAATTTTCTCCTGTAGCAGGCGGCGTCTCCCTCTAGAATCTCCGACCTATCCGTGCATCTGTGAAGAAGAACAACAACAACAGCATATGCACTGCCTCTCTCTGTGTGTGTGTGTGTGTGTGTGTGTGTTTCCTGTTAGTTTTGTGTTAAATAGAGTTGAACCTGTGATTTAAAGCTGCAGTACGTAAGATCACTGGAGTTCTTCCACATGATTGTGACTCTGTTGTTCGAATTGTCTTCCATTTTCCCGGCTTTGTTTGCAGTGTGTAGGCAGCTGCTGTCTGTGTTAGTGCAGCGGTCTTTTCCACCAGTAGGAGGAGCCTCTCTGTCCTCTGATCTGTCCTGTGATTGGTCAAAGTCACGGTTTAACGTTGTTATTATTATTTTGTTCGTCCTTCAATCTGAAAACACTGTGTCAGGCAAAACTATCAGACCCGACTGAGGGAGTGTTTGTGTGTATACAGCAGCAGAGCAGAGTGCTTAACGTCTTAAGAAGCTTTGAATGGATTTAGAATCAATAGTTGAAGATTCATTGAAAGTCGATGAATAATCGAGTCACACCTGCTTTATGTGATGATATTTACGATGACTCTAAATATGGTCAAAATCACACAAATAATTTGGATTTTGGATTTTTAATTAATTCTGTGTATTTTTTAATGAATATATACAATATTTAGTGTATTTGACACATTTATTTTCTACATAATTAATATAATTATATTATATACCAAACATGTGCTTTTAAAGTCTGTGGACAAACATTATCTCTGTGTCATATTTATAAACTGACAGTCTTAAAGGTGCAGTACGTACGATTCAGTCAGCTGTACATTTAAGTTGTAATATTTTTTAATATCGGTGTCAAATTGATTCTATTTTGGTGCAACAACAACAACAACAACAACAACAACAACAACAAGAGGACTGAGCATGAGAACATGGTTGAGTTGAGATGTTAGTGTTAATCACATGCTTGTTAATGAATGGAGAGTGTGTTTCTGCCAGAATGTTCAGTCACATTCACTGAGACACACGTGACTCACACACACACACACACACACACACACACACACACACACACACACACCGCACCAACACGCCAGATCAAGCCAAACTCTCATGCAGAGAGAAGAAGAGCCAGAAGCTCTGGAATGAGGTCAACACAGAGAGTATCCCTCCAGCCACACACACACACACACACACACACACACACACACACACACACATTCTCTTACTGCATTCTTAGTGAGGACACTCTTCACTAAATTTCTTACCCTAACCTAAAGTCTTAATTGAAAATAAAGTCCTTTATAGTTTTAAGGACAAGACAAAAATGAATATCAAAACTTTGTCCTCACACACCTACACACACACACATGTACGCACACACACACACACGTACGCACACACACGTACAAACACTCACACAGAGAGACAATATTAATATACAGTCTGTGCTCATATACACTGAATACACACATAATGCAGTAATGATATATTGTACATACATACACAGTCTATATGACTATATGTAGTATGTATAACTGCATGTATTATTACTAATAAATGTACACAAATGTAATAATGATAATAATAATGAACATGCATGTTTCAATGATTAATACACACATAAGGGTCCGGGAAAATTGATACAATGTAGGATGGCGATCATTTATCTGCCAATATTATTATTATTATTATTATTATTATTATTATTATTACTATTATTATCACCTTTCAGAGAAGAACTATCGATTTTTTTCAGAATACGTTTTGTTTATTTGACAAACATTGACGTTTCAGTCCACTAGATGGTGCTCACTCTCACAAGTTTATCGCAAATACTCAGTATTGTATCTCGTCATATCCTGATCATATTGTATCACGGCGTCTCTGGTGATCCCTACCCCTAATGTACATACTGTATATAAATTGTACTATAACTAATATATAATAAGAATAGATTAGTAAGAATAAAATGATTAATATACAACTTTGACATAAAGTTATACTAATATACATATATGTGTGTATATGTATGTGTATATACATATATATGTATATATATATATATATATATATATATATATGTATATACATATATATACATATACACATGTACCCACACATACACACATGTAGGTGCATATATATCAGAATAAATACACACAGGTAAATTTAAAACACATCACATGACTCACAGTTTAAAAAAAGACAGACGATGGAGACACTTTGACAGTGAGACAGTTTTCACCGTGTTGTTGACATTTAACATGTAACGTTATCACAGTCAGTTCATGGACATGTGTATGTCTATATATATATATGTAAATATATATACGTATATATATATATACATATACATCTATATATACATACACATATGTATATGAGATATCATGACTCCGCAGAAAAACAGCAGCAGCATTAAAAACAAAAACACTCTCTCACCTCTCATCTCTGTCGTCGTCGGGCTCGTTCTCTCGTCGTCTCTTCTTCTTCTTCTTCTTCTTAATTTCTTTTCTTTTTTTTTATCGCCTCTCTTCTGGATCTCCAGTCCCGCTTTTCTTCTGGTGGTCTTTGTCCATGAGACAGAGAGAATCACCTGAGTCTCACCTGTGTGGACCGACTTCCAGGAGACAGAGGTGACGGCAGGAGACAGTGTTGACTCCTCAGGATCATCGCTGCACGGCTTGTTCTTCTTCTTCTTTCTTTTCTTCTTCTTCTTTCTTTCTTTTCTTTTTTTTTTTTTTATCGCCCTCTCTGGATTCCAGTCCCGCTCTTCTTCAGGTCTTTGTCCATGAGACAGAGAATCACCTGAGTCTCACCTGTGTGGACCGACGAGGACAGAGACAGAGTGTGGACGGCAGGAGACAGTGTTGACCTCAGGATCATCGCTGCACGTCCACAAGAGAGTGAGAATGAGAGAGAGAGAGAGAGAGAGAGAGAGAGAGAGAGGGGGAGAGAGAGGGAGAGAGAGAGAGCAGGAAAAGATCAGAGCGCTGAGCTTTAAACCAGCTACTGGATCTCTCTCTCTCTCTCTCTCTCTCTCTCTCTCTCTCTCTCTCTCTCTCTCTCTCTCTCTCCTCTTCTCCCGCTCTTTCTCGCTCTCTGTCTCTCAGCCACAGATTCTCTCTCTTTAATTCTCCTCATGCTTTTCCTCTCTCTCTATTTCCTGATTTCTTCTTGTTTGAATCAAGTCAACACTCTCTCTCTCTCTCTCTTTATGTTTTGCTCGCTCGCTCTCTCTATCCCCAGTTGTATTGGTGTGTGTGTGTGTGCATGTGTGTGTGTGTGTCATCTCCCATTGGACAGCTGTGTCTCTTAAATCACACACACACACACGCGTTCTCGCGCAGCGTTCATCCTGAGGACACATCATTAGACACAATGCATTTCCCTTAACCTATTTCTAACCCTTAAACAAAGTCTTAACTCCTCAGAATCCCTTTAAAAATGTGACAAGGAGACAAAAATGTCCTCACTTCCTGTGGTTTATGTGCTTTTATATGTCCTTAATGACTCGAGACACAAACACTGTTCCTGTCCTGACCACTCATGATATGATGTTAATAATAATGACAAATAACAAAATCCAGAGTCACATGATGGTGAACATGTGACATCACAGGATGTTGTTGTTTTTATCTTTTTATCTCTTTCCTGTTTATAACGCGATGATTTTCAGACGTTTGTGACAAACACTGAGCAGATATGAAGGTGTCATCGCACTTTTCATGATGGAATACACACACACTCAAACACACGCACACACACACACACACATATATATATAAATAATTGTCCCGCCCTTCAGCAGAATATAAGGATAATAAATTTGAGCAGACATGAGGACAAAGACAGGGAAGGACACGGCAAAGCTGAGGTCATCGCCATCACACTCATCATTAAAACAATGATTCAATCATTCATCTCTGTCCGTCTCTGTCCAACCCTGTCTGTCCCTGTCCGTCTCTGTCTGCCTGTCCCTGTCCATCGCAATCTACAATATTATTATAGATTATATTATAAAGGTTTTGGTCCAACTATGTTCAGACACTTAATATTATTTTAATAAATGAATGAATGTTGTGAAAACATTTACATAAACACAAAAAAATCTAAATCTCCTGTGTGTGTGTGTGTGTGTGGATGTGCTGGGGGGCGTGTCCTGTCAACGCTCCCGCCCACGCTCTAACATCTTCAGAACACGCCGCGGCGACAGCGTCCCCGCTCTGCTCGCCATGTTTGAGTCTGTGTTTGGACACAAATGCAGATCCAGCTCTAAATCTGCCCTCTTCTGTGTGTGTGTGTTTTTGTATTCATTGACTCTTAAGGACATTTTTTCTGTCCTTGTCAGGACCAGTTGTCCTCATGGAGACCAAAACCTGGTCCTAATGAGGAGAGAACCTCATTACTGAGGAAGTGGTTCAAGTTTAAAGACTAGGATTTGAATTGTGGTTATGGTTCAGGTTAGTTAGTCATTAACTGGTTATGGTTGCATTTGTTAGTTAGTCATTAACTGGTTATGGTTAAGGTTAGTTAGTCATTGACTGGTTATGGTTAGTGTTAGTCATTAACTGGTTATGTTTAAGGTTAGTTAGTCATTAACTGGTTAAGGTTAGTGTTAGTTAGTATATAACTGGTTATGTTTAAGGATAGATAGTCATTGACTGGTTATGGTTAAGGTTAGTCATTAACTGATTATGTTTAAGGTTAGTTAGTCATTTACTGGTTATGGTTAGTGTTAGTCATTCAATGGTTATGGTTACGGTTAGTGTTAGTTAGTATATAACTGGTTATGTTTAAGGTTAGTTAGTCATTGACTGGTTATGGTTAGTGTTAGTCATTGACTGGTTATGGTTAGTGTTAGTCATTCACTGGTTATGGTTAGTGTTAGTCATTCACTGGTTAGAGTTAAGGTTAGTGTTAGTTAGTATATAACTTGTTATGTTTAAGGTTAGTTAGGCATTGACTGGTTATGTTAGTCATTCACTGGTTAGTTAGTCATTCACTGGTTAGAGTTAAGGTTAGTGTTAGTTAGTATATAACTTGTTATGTTTAAGGTTAGTTAGGCATTGACTGGTTATGGTTAGTGTTAGTCATTCACTAGTTATGGTTAAGGTTAGTGTTTTTATAATAAAATCATCACTCATCTAAATCAGTGTGTGAAGTTTATGTGAGGAAGACTTTGTTTTAGGATTAGATTAAGGGTTATGGGTTAGGAAATTAGTAAGTGATGGTTAAGTTTGGTGTAAGGAGCTCGGGAATGCAGTATGTCTACGAGTGTCCTCACTAAGACTGCTGTGCAAGAACGTGTGTGTACGTGTTCTTGTTCTTGCATACTTTTGTTCGGGTCAAAAAAAAACTGTAGAAATGAGGTAGTGAGGACATTTTGTCTTGTCGTCACGTTTTTTAAAGAGATTGTGAGCGGTTAAGACTTAGTTTAAGGGTTAGAAACGGGTTCGGTACTTAGTTGTGATGGTTAAGGTAAAGGTAAGGGGCTATGGAATACATTATGTCTATGAATGTCCTCAGTGAAACTGCTGTACAAGAATGTGGACAGTTTTGTCATTTAATGACTCAAGAGTGTAGTAAAAACAACATAAATCAGTGTTATATTGATAATATATTGATCTTCATATTTCCTTATATTGAAAATAAATGATTAAATGTGTCATATTCACCAACAGATCAAGAGGAAGAATTTGTCCTGAATGATACTCGAGGGTTAACCACATTATTTTTAATGCTAAAATATAATTATTATTGTTATCCATGAATTTTCAAATTGACTGTTTTACAAAAAAAACCCTGATAAAATAATGAAGCACATTATAATTATAGTTTACTTTACATTCCTGAACAGAAAGCTGAGTTTTAGTGCTTCAATGTTATGATTGATTCATAAAAATAAATAAATAACTGTAACATTTTGAGTTTCAAACAAGTTTTTCAAAGATTCCTAAAACATATAAATATATATCAAATGAACGTGTTAATCTCTGTTTATATGAACTCACGCAGGCCTGAGATTATGCATCATCTGAACTCCTCATCAAATCACCGCCGCTGCTGTTTTGTTAGTTCTGGAATCACCAGGACGTGAATGATGCTTAAACTGAGGGAAAGATCATGTGATCATGTGATCATGTGATCAAGTGTGGACCAGAACGTCCTCTGAACGGACACAATCCTTCACAGAATCCCAAATCTCTGCGGGCTTTAGCGCTCGCCTGCGTCTCTGTCTGGGATTGAAGTGGTTCGAGACAGATGATGATGATGGGGGGGATTTGATGTCTCTTCATAAAAGCGGCTCAGGGCCTAAATACCCCCAAGTTTTTAAATCATACCCAGGGAAATGAAATGTTCTTTCAGCTTTAGTGAAACAGATTGAAGCTAACAGCTAACAGCAGAGCTCTCTTTACCTCTTTATTCTGTTTATTGTGTTTATGTTGGACTGTAAGTTCTTTTCCCTCCTGAGCCAACATGCTTTTAAACCATTTCATATCAACTGTGGGATTAGCCCCCCCCCATCCTCAGTGAGCGTTTATCTTTTATTGGTGCGATGATGTAGGGTTTTTACACCATGTGTGTTTCCACTGCGGCCGCCCAGCGTCTTAAATTAGACGCCACTCCTGGGTTTTCCATGTAGGTGTAGAGATGCTTGTTGCTGCTGCTGCTGCTGCTGAAAGGATCTGGCAAAGCTTATGATGGGATAATCTGCACCTGTTTCTCTGGGCAGGGGCTAAAACAGGCCGTCACAGCAGACGCTGCAGCAGCAACAGCAGCAGTAGCTTCAGCAGCAGCAGCTTCAGCAGCAGCAGCTGATTTTCCTGAGATAAATAATAATGATATTAGTGAAGTCTGTGTTTATGTTCTGTGAATGCACTTCCTGCTGTTGCCACTCACATGTGGGGGCGCTGCAGTCAAATCACCTACGTTTTAATGTCGTCACTGCGTTGGACTCTGTGTGTTTGTGGGACACGTTCAGGTGTGTGTTTGCTCACCGTGGTTATAAGACAGTCGGGCGGTGGTTAACAACTGGTGGCCCGTGGGCCAAAAGTGGCACACTGATATCAATGTCTGGCCCAGCACATGTATAAAAACAATCAGAATGGCATCCAGAATTCAGAGCTTTTATTCTGAAAAAACACATGACCTGATTCAAATAGACTGTGTTGTTAGATTTGACAAATATCTTGGTTTGGTTCAAAAAATCAAAATAAAAGACTTTATAATATTTTATTCAGCTCAAAGAAGAAGATGAAGCTTATCAACTAAATCTAGTTCTCTAATCTAATCTCACACACATTTGTCTTAAAAGATTTTTTGTTACAAGTTTAAAAACACAAGCTTACGTTTTCTAAACAATACTTTTACTACCAGGGTTCTCAAACCGTGGTATTTACCAGGGTTTTTAATAATGTATTCTAAATTTGGTGATAATGATTTTACTGAGAGAGTTTAATATTCTCTGTTCTCTGAATCATTGTTTTACCAAATGACTGTTTATTTGTACAAGATTGGAAGAAAATCACGTTTTACCTGATGATGAAATCATGTTTAAGTCCAATGTTACATTTTCTGGAATTGTCTTTAAAAACAACAATGACACTTTAAAACATTAATATCTGCAGTCACACAACTTTTTTTTCTTTGTTTTTATATTTTTGCTAGTGGGGGAAAAAAAACATCCTTGTCCCTTTGACTCTTTGTGTCTTTGTCTCTTTGTCTCTTTGTCTCTTTGTGTCTTTGCCACTTCATTCGTGTCAGTGACTCAGTGTTGTTTTTCTTTCAGCCGTCGGTATCCAGATGAAACTGGACTTCTTCCAGAAGAAGTTCTGGACTGCCAGCAGACAGGTACACACACCCACGCACACACACGCACGCACACACACACACACACGCACACACACACATACCTTGTTTTTCATGTGTTTGTTGCTGTTTAAAGTAAACAATATTTAACGATCTCAGGAATATTTGAACACACAAAAGTCCACCAGTGTTTTTTATTTCATGATAAAAAGCAGATGTTTTCTCACAAACAGTGACAGTGTTTTATGTGTAATAATTATTATTACCTGTTGGTGTCACAGTGTGCAGCTTTAGACGGGAAATGCTCCATCAGCTGTGATGATGAGGTCAGTGTTTTTGATTCTTGATCACATGATTCTGTCACGTCTGACTGACTCTGACTGACTTTTTAAATAATGTCCTCTTTAACAGAACATCAACTGTTACCTCATCGATAACAATGGATTCATTCTGGTAGCAGAGGACTATACTCTGGTAACACACACACACACACACTGACTTCCATTCATTTGGACAAAGAGTTCCATCTTAAATAACATAGAAATTGATCTTTGATCAGTTCCACTGGGGAACTATTTTGACCGAGTGGGGACTTGAACCAGCAACCCTCTGGTTACAAGACAAGTTCCCCTTCCACTTGGGCACGTGCTGCCTGGCCATACCATAATCAGTTAATGACTAACCCATAACCTCAATTCAAATTTTAGACCTAAACTTATAACCAGTTCCTCAGAACTGAGGTTCTGCCTCATTAGAACCAGGTTTTCGTCTCCATGAGAAATACTGGTCCTGCCAAGGTCAGAGTTTATGACAGGAAAATATAACAAATACACAAAAACACACACACAGACACACACATATAAAATCTTTAGGTTCTGTTTAAAGTTTGTAAACTCCCTCACTCTCCTTCACCAAAGTCCACAGAGAGAATCAGTGATTTTCTCTCACGGGGACACAGTTGTGTTTATAGAGTTAAAGGTGAAAATTTGATTTGATTTTATTGTGAAGGAGCCTACCTAAAAACTACCTTAACAAAACCTAAAAATACCTAAAAACTACCTTAACAAAACCTAAAAATACCTAAAAACTACCTTAACAAAACCTAAAAACTAACTTAACCATACCTAAAACCACCTTAACAAACATAAAAATACCTAAAAACTACCTTAACAATACCTTAAAATTACCTTAACAATACCTAAAACTACCTTAACAAACCAAAAAATACCTAAAAACTACCTAAACAAAAAGCTAAAATACCTAAAACTACCTTAACAAAACCTAACAAATAAAAACCTAAAACTACCTTAACATAACCTAAAAATACCTAAAAACCTTAAACCTAAAAATACCTAAAAACTACCTTAACAAAACCTAAAAACCAACTTAACCATACCTAAAACCACCTTAACAAACATAAAAATACCTAAAACTACCTTAATTAAAATTACCTTAACAATACCTAAAACTACCTTAACAAAAACCTAAAAATACCTAAAACTACCTTAACAAAACTAAAAACTACCTTAACAAAACCTAAAACTAACAAAAGCTAAAAATACCTAAAACTACCTTAACAAAACCTAAAAAATACCTAAAAACTACCTTAACAAAACCTAAAACTAACTTAACCATACCTAAAACCACCTTAACAAACATAAAAATACCTAAAAACTACCTTAACAATACCTTAAAATTACCTTAACAATACCTAAAACTACCTTAACAAACCTAAAAATACCTAAAAACTACCTAAACAAAAAGCTAGAAATACCTAAATACTACCTTAACAATACCTAAAAACTACCTTAACAATACCTAAAACCACCTTAACAAACCTAAAAATACCTACAAACTACCTTAACAATACCTTAAAACTACCTTAACAATACCTAAAACTACCTTAACAAAACCTAAAAACTACCTAATCAATACGTAAAAACTACCTTTACAACAACTAAAACTATCTAAAGGACATAAATACCAAGCAATAAAACAATCAAATACTGTAGAAAATAAAGAATATAAAATAAAGTGATCTTCCATGATAAATAAACTACATGTTGTTCAAAGTTTCTTATTTGAAGTTTTCTCTTTTTTAAACGTGTTTTCTGATTCTGACAGAAAATGAACCATTTCATTTCATTTGTCAAAAATGTTGCCATTGTTTCTGCAGCTTTGTAGATAAAAGTGTAAACACACAGTGTGACACATCACTGAGGTTCACGCGCGTCCTCTCTGTCATTTCCTGTCAGTTTTCATTCCTATTTTAAAATGTGTCTTCATTGCTTTTCTGTCACAGACGGGGAAGTTTTTTGGAGACGCAGAGGGAGCGGTGATGAGTAAACTGCTGCACATGGGCTCGTTCAAGAGGTGAGGATTTCAAAGTGTGTGTTAATGTATGTGCATGTGTGAGCGCAGCCGAACTCTGACCCCTCGCTTAGGGGATTACAGCAAATCGGTTCCTGAAATGAAGGAATTAGGAGAAACTTGAAGTCGCACACACACACACACACACACACACAGGTGGTCGTGCGGCGGTGAAACGCGAGGAAAGTTTTCCAGAAGCCGTCAGAGACGCAGACTCTGAGCGTCACGTCGAGCTGCTGTGGGCCGACAGAAAAGTCCACAGAATAAACTAATAATAAATAATATATTATTAATATAAAATATATATATAATAATAATAATAATAATAATAATAATAATAAAGACGCAACGGAAAGATGTGGTTTGGGCCATAAATCCATGACTTATGCTCAGCAGGATTCAGAGTACAAACGTTCACTTGGACTCAAGGATGAACTGATGAATCTTTGAGGGTCATACATCAGTGTTGTCTTCAAGAAAACACATTGTTTACTTTTGGAATGTGGTATTTTAGGGACATCATGGAATAATTCAGTATGTCTATATTTGGTATGAACGTTCACTTGGATTTCAACATGGTGGTTAAAGGTCATTGTTAGCCCCCAAAAAATCTATGGATTTTATTTTCAGCAAATTTGGAACAAATGTTACATTACATTACATTACATGTCATTTAGCAGACGCTTTTATCCAAAGCGACTTACAAATGTTCACTTGGACTCTAAACGCTGGTGGTCGTGCGTCATTCTTTTCTTAAAATGATCCCAGGAACAACCATCTAATGTCTTCATGTTTGGCATACATGTTCATATGGACTTAAGGATGAACTTATATTCACCATTTTGTATTAATGTTCACTTGGACTTAAACGCAAACTTAAAAAGTCACTTTTACCTCAGAGAGTGAGATTTTTTCACCTCTAACTATTTTCACCAAACTTGGCACAAACGTTCACATGGACTCATGAATGAAATTATTACATTTTGATTGTCAAATGCCATTAATGACCTAAAACAAAAAACACATTTGTTCCTTTGTGAATGTGAGATCTCAGGAACAATTACACAAACTGATAGACATGTTCACCTGGACTCAACGGTGAACTGATTAGATTTTGTGAGTCAAAGGTCAAACAGACTGTCAAGAACGTCAAACACCATAAATATCTGTTTTCAAATTTGATAGAAACGTTCACTTGGACTCAGATTTGTCGCCTTGTGAACGTGAGATCTCATGAATAATTAAACATGTTCAAATGTTATCAACGTGTTCATTTGGCAGCAGGTCAAAGGTCAAACTCCCTGTGAACATAATGTCTTTTTATATTTGGCACAAATGTTCACTTGGACTCAAACATGAACGGAATAATGAGTTTGTTGGTGACAAAAAAACCTTTGTTCTTACGTTTGTGTGTCATTTTACAAGCGAAACCAAGAAAATCCTTTTCAGACGTACGTGTGTGTGTGTGTTGGATGTGTTCGACATGTCTGGTGTGGATCTAACAGATCAAATATCTTAACAGGAACTTCATTGCATTTGGCAAAAGCCTCAGTTTGCGACTGGAGGATAAAACGTTTGAGGCTCAAAGTCCATTAAATGCAGCTTTCATGCACTAATTACAACAACAAACACTCATGCACATCTTATTAAATTCCTTTTTCAAAGATGCAAACTCCAGCTCGGTTAAAGCATCCAGCCGCGTGACAGTAATTCTAGTTGCCATGCCGTCTTAGCCCATAATAATCACGGGTGACAAATCATGGCAGACGTGGACGACCACGCCTGTTTATGGTGAGGATGAGACTCATAAAAACAAGACTTTTCTTTTCTTTCTTTCTCTCTAATGGCACACGATGTGGGATTATTTCAAATTGCGTCCGACGTATGACGAATAAATAATCTGACTGTGAGTCAGCGCGGTATTAGCCTGACGAGTAAAAACAGCTTATGGACATTAGCGCTAATGAATCCGATACCATCCGTCTTAACTCGGCTCCATCTGCGGAGAATTAAACCAGACGCAACAAAAGTCTCATCTAATGAAACCTATGCCTGCACAAGTCCACACAAGCTGAAGGTTAATCACTGTTCACACACACAGGAGCTGCTGGTCCTCTGCTGCCTCGTGTGGTCACTTTGTGTCACCGCGGTCAATCTGAACAAAGGTTTTTAAATGCTGAATGAAACAAAATCAGACATTAGGACGTAGTGATGGAGGCAGCAGAGGATCAACAACTCCTGTGTGTGTGATGTTAAAATCAGTGATTTTCTCTCTGGGCTTTGGTGTGGGAGAGTGAGTGGTTTACAAACCTCAGTGTGTCTGACAGTGAGATAAACACGTGAACATGTGACTACGACATCATCCTGCGTATTTTAACCACTGACTCTTCATACAGTGAAACTTTGAAGTCTATTACCTGCTGCGTTCAGGAGCTCGCAGCTTCTTGGTTGGGTGTCAATGAAGGTTCCCCCTTGGTCCCTTTTGCGCGGGGCCCCAAAATCCTGTGACACAGCCCTGCATGTACTCAGATACAAATATATAATATCTGAGTTACACCATTATGTGGCCTGGGTTAGGGCTAATTGGTTCCTGCTGGTGTGTGTGTGTGTGTGTGTGTGTGTGTGTGTGAGACACGTACACAAGTGTATGTGTGTGTGAGGAGACACGCTCATACACAAGTGTATCAGTGTGTGTGGTGTGAGACACGCTCATACAGAAGTGTATCACAGTGTGTGTGTGTGTGAGTGTGGTGTGTGTGTGTGTGTGAGTGAGACACGTTCATACAGAAGTGTATCACAGTGTGTGTGTGTGTGTGTGAGACACGTTCATACACAAGTGTATTACAGTGTGTGTGTGTGTGAGACACGTTCATACACAAGTGTACACAGTGTGTGTGTGAGTGTGAGACCGAGTGTATCACAATGTGTGTGTATACACAAGTGTGTGAGACACGCCCCATACACAAGTGTATTACAGTGTGTGTGTGTGTGTGTACCAGTGTGTGTGTGTGAGTGTAGACGTTCATACACAAGTGTATCACAACAGTGTGTGTGTGAGGTGTGTGAGAGACACGTTCATACACAAGTGTATAACAGTGTGTGTGTGTGTGTGTGTGTGTGTGTGTGTGTGAGACACAGCTCATATCACAAGTATCACAGTGTGTGTGTGTGAGTGTGTGAGACACGACACAAGTGCACAATGTGTGTGTGTAGGACACGCTCACAAGTGTATCACAGTGTGTGTGTGTGTGTGTGTGTGTGTGAGACACGTTCATACACAAGTGTATTACAGTGTGTGTGTGTGTGTGTATGTGTGTGTGAGACACGTTATACACAAGTATCACAGTGTGTGTGTGTGTGAGACACGCTCATACACAAGTATCACAGTGTGTGTGTGTGTGTGAGACACGTTCATACACAAGTGTATCACAGTGTGTGTGTTACGCTCATACACAAGTGTATCACGTTCATGTGTATTGTGTGTGTGTGTGAGACACGTTCATACACAAGGCATGTGTGTGTGTGTGTGTGTGTGTGTGTGCGTGTGTGTGTGTGTGTGTGTGTGTTTCCAACTCTCTTTAATAACCTCAGACAGTCAGACCTCACACCCTCAGGGTTTTACTAAGCTCTTAAATCCTCTGATATCCTTCGTCCAATATCATCTGCACACACACACACACACACACACACACACAGGATATATAATCCTTAGGTGAATCTTTCCACAGCTGTGTAACTGCAGCGCTGTCAGAATGTGTACTTTTACTAAGTGTTCAAAATAAGTTTAAACGAAGAGAGGGAAATTCCCCATGACCTTTGACATTAACCACTTGACGGTGTGTGTTGTTCTGAGGCTCGTCAGTGATAATCTGTCACATTCCTGTATCTCAGATAATCTCCTGCATCACTTCTCATGGGTGATGATGAGAAGTCCAACCTGTGGCTTGTTGTCTTTCAGAGTCACTCTCTACGACTACCAGGCTCTGTGCTGGGTGTTTTCAGAGAGCAGCGACAGTGGACACACACTTCTGGACGTGAGTCCAACATTTGAACTTTCACCTCTGTCACCTGAAGACATCTGATGGGTTTTTTTTTTATGTGGTTCATGTAATAAATGTTACGCGGTTCAACCGAATGCTTCTCCTCCATCAGTGCGAGAACCTGGTACCCGCTGTTTGTTTCACTTCCTGCTCTGACCAGGTTCAGCTGAACATGTGACATCATCAGACTGCCGGCCTCTGATTGGTCAGAGAGTGTCGTCACTGAAGGGTCATGAGCGCGACGTCAGCGCAACAATGTCCAAATCGGCAACGTTTAGCGAACGTGTTGAACGGAGGAGTCTCCGCCCACTTTGAGGAGGAGCTATGAAGTGACTGAGATTGTGTATAACTGAATGTCGTTTTTCTTCCCACAGCCGTACTTTGCTTTCTTCTCGGCTGTGAAGTGGATCCTGACTGAACTCATCATGTAAGACGTCTAACCCTTTCATTCTGTCACCACTTCACGATTTAATGCGTCACGTCACTTTCAATTTAAAGTGAAAACAACTTCATGTGTCTGACAGCAGTGGGTTTATTGATTTATTGATGCATTTATTGGTTTGTGCGTCATTTATCTGATCTGTGCTGTGAGTGATCAACACATGTACAGAAGTATGACACATGTTTGACTGAGCAGCGTTTGGGGGCGTGAGCAGAACCCGGCAGTAACCAATGACAGCGAGCCGACCGGGAGGCGGATGTTGTTGTCGTTTTTGTTGATTTCATGGTTTTTATGTGATTGTTGTGAGTGTGTGAACACGGTTGTAATAATCTGTGTTTGTCCACATTCAGATTCCTGGTGGAGTTCAACTTGTACAGCTGGTGGAATTCTGACATCACAGCCAAAGGTGAGAGATTGTCGTCTTTACTCGTCTCTGTTTCACTGGGTTTGTGGGTTTAATGCTAAAACAATGTGCATAAAAACTCCAGGGCTCTATAGCGCCCCCACAAGTCGGGTCATGGTCAGACAAAAGTCATTTGGTGAGGCTGTCGGTCTCACTCCAAAGTTTCTTGAGGAATTTTTGGGGAATTTTTGACGCGATTTAGCGATAGATAGATTTTTTCTATGGTGTCTAAGTCGCACGTAGTTGTTCCGATTTTAACCAGACTTGGTAAACTTGTTGCTCTCATGATTCCAAACAACTTTCTAATGCACTTCCATTAGCGCCGCCCACCCAGAAGTCGGCCATTTTGGAAAAACAAAGAAGGCTAGTCTATGCATTTGAACAAACTCGTCCGTTTGAGCTAGCCTGCGTCAAACCCGGTCCACGTGTTCTCGACCAGACACGGGTCCTTGAAAGTGCTTGAATGTTGTGCAGTAAAGAAGTTGATATTTAGGTAAATGTCTCCCTTGTTTGTGACGACGCCACCTACTGTTTGACGCCCCGCGTTGCTTGATGTACGCAGACGAGATGACGCAGGACAGACGTGGAGACATCATGACTCACTGTCCACTGTCTCTCTCTCCGCCGCTGACGTGAGATTCCGTGCAGAACAATGAGCGAGTAAAGTTAAGAAAGAGAGAGAGAGAAAATGACGCCATGATGTCTGGGAAATCTCTGTCTCACCAAAGACAAAAGACAAAAGACAAAGACGGACTTTGAGGACAATCACTTGTTCAGATGCAGAGCTGCTGCACATCAATAAAAGAGGACGCCATCATGGACCGAGACACTCTTACTAGTACTTACTTGAATTTGAGACATTCAAATTGTCTTCTGATTTTAGGTTAGTTTGAACAGATAATCTGGCCAAATAATCCTGTAGTGTGAGGGATTAACAGATGAGATTTCACCATTTTAACATCATCGGACTCAAAGTATTAATCGTGTTTGATAATTATGACTTGATCAGACCTCAGTGGACGCTAGAGACACAGGACAAACTGTGTCCCGCACGACGTATGACAACTGAACGGAGACGTCCATCGCCACGTCTGTTTATATTCTGAAGTCACGTTAAATCACGCAAGATTCTGTGAGATCTCGAATCCCTGGAATCTCCTCCCTGTGTGTGGTCCTGAGTCTGGACTGGATCATCGATTCACCCGGAGGACGACCCGGAGGACGACCCGGAGGACGACCCGGAGGACGACCCGGAGGACGACCCGGAGGACGACCCGGAGGACGACCCGGAGTCCTGATTTTCTGCCGTTTTATGGACTAAACACGTACTCAGTTAATTGAGAAATGAATGTTTCGTTGCAGCCGCGATGAATTATGACGTGTTTCCTCTCTCACTTTCTTCAGCGAGCGTCCTCATGTGGATCATTTGTGGCTGTTTTGATGCTTTGATGCTTTGATGCTTTGATGCTTTATGAAGTGTCTGCACTGACACGGCCAAAAGTGACATGACAATAATTCATATGTGAACGTCACGAACGGCATAAAAACACCTCCTAATCCCGACTGAAGTCGAGCTGCGGGGCAATTTCACAGCTGAGCAGCTCCGGGCCTTAGCCGCGCGTTAGCATATCGGTACACAGCAGAGTGTGTGTGTGTGTGCGTGTGTGCATGTGTGCGTGTGTGTGTGTGTGTGCGAGTGACACGCCAGAATGTAACATAATCCACACGACCTGTGGAGCTGAACTAATCCCAGACATTTGCACATGTACACTGTCTTTCACACATGTTCAGTTCATGTAACTGCACACACACACACACACACACACACACACACACACACTAATCCTCCATCGCCTCTTCCTTGTCAAAGAAAAGTGAACGTGTTTAAATGATTTTTATAAATCTTGTTATAAACCTTTTTTTTAAGGAACATGAGACGACGATGACTTAATAATGTCACATGTTTTTATTATAATTATTATTTCATTATTTCGGAAATTGAAAGTCACTGTAAAAATAATAAATAGATAACAATAAATGTTAGAAGAAATTATTATATACAGTTATTTATTCTTCATCTATGACTTATAAAGGAACCTTAAACCTCTGAGTCGCAACACCAGCAAATTAAGAGCAATAAATAAATAAAGTGTCGAAGCGTTGAGACGATTCAATCATGTAAATAATTCAATCTTCTCTCTTTTTGTCATAACGGAGCAAATAAACCAGAAAATCTCCACGTTTAAGAAGCGGAAGTGAAATGAAATAGTTTTTTACTCTCTTTCTTTTTAAATGTTTGTTTTTTTAGATCATTTTCCACGTATGGATAATAAAGTTTAACCTTTACCATCAACTCCAAATGATTTCATTCATTTAGTGATTGATACATGTATATATCCATTTAAATGAATATTAGTTATCGTTGTGTTATTACTCTCACTCTTAGAAAGGTTGTAAAATCACAAAAATCACACTTTCATATTCAAAGTGAAATGTGCTGAATCTAAAACATAAACAACTTTAGATAACTTCAGAATTTATTCAAGATCTCTTTACTACGTTCAAACGTTTGTTTGCCTCTTACTCCGCTCCCTCCTGCAGTATTGTTTCAAACCTCTGGGTGGCAGTAGAGTTCAAGCAATGCATGAAAGTCTAGTGTGACTCTCCTCAGGAGGAGGAGGAGGAGGAGGAGGAGGAGGAGAGAAACGCTGCTTTCTCTCAAACGTGTGTGTTAGTGAGGATGTGGTGTGTTTAAGTGTCAGCCTCGACTGCATTTGCATAACTATTTTAAATATAGATTTGACTTTGAACTCTTCTGTCTGTTCCATGACTTTCCCACCAAGTCTGACTCCGTTTTTTCCCCTCTTTTTCTTGTCTCTCTTATTTTTTTGTTTCCTTCCCTTACCTCACTCCCTCCCTCCCTCCCTTCCCTCCTCCCTCCTCTCTCCTCCCCCTCAGCTCAGAGGATGGGTCGGAGCACTCAGGTTCCGTGTGACACAGAGTATCCGGCCTTCGTGTCGGAGAGAACCATCAAGGAGAACATGGGCAACATCGACTGTGGCGGCTGCATCAAGTAAAGAGGAACACACACACACACGCACACACGCACACTCCGCACCTCACACCTACACACACACACACACACATACGCACTCACACACGCATTACCGCACCCAAGCACACTCTCAGCATTGGCAACACACACACGCGCCAAGTACACACACACTTCACATGTACACGCACGCATGCACATGCACCTGCACGCACAAGCATCACACACACACACACACCTGCACACGCATCCATGCACGCACCTACCACACACGCGCATAAGCACAAGCACGCACACACTGCACACACACACACAGCAGCACACATCTACACACACACACACGCACACTACCACACACACGCACGCCTGCGCCACACACACACACACACTTTCTCGCACACACACACCATACACTCACACCCCACACACACACACATACTCACACACACACACACACACACACACACACACACTCACCTGCATTGCCACACACACTTGCACACACACACACACACACACACACACACCACATACAAGCCATGCTTACACACACATGCGCACACACACACACACACGCACACATTACACACACACTCACACACGCACACTCACACACACACACGCATTCACACACACACACACACACACACACACACTCACACACACGCACCACACAGTACGCACACACACGCACACACGCATTACCAACACACACACACACACACACATCGCAAGATCACACACCACACACACACACACACACACACACACACGCACATACACACACCTGCGCACACAACACTTGCAAAGACACACACACAACACACACACACACACACACACACACACACACACAACACACACAAAACACATTAACACACACACACACACACACACACACACTCAGAGCAAAACACAGTGTTTTCAACAGTGAAAACATTTTACATGAAAAGCCTGAAAATAAACCCGCCACTTTATTAGGTACACCTGTTCAACTACTTTATAATACAAATGTCTTAATGAGCTGAAGGTCAGGAGTAAAAAACAAAAACAAAACAACAACAGTTTGGGAAAAATGAGCTGTTTTGTGATTAGAAATTAAAATGAGATCCTGATAATCATCAGTTCAAAACAACATTTCAGAGTAAAAGCGTGAATAACAAAAACAGACAGAAATAAAATAGTAAATCAATCACATGGAGACACATAACATGAAGGTGATTTAAAGGACCAGTGCGTAACATTTAAGGGGTTCTTCACCCTGACGTGCTCTGGGAAAGGGAGGAGTGAACACAGAGGCTCCTCTGTTTCTTAGAATATTCTGTCCCACCTCTAGATGTTGCCAAATCTTTCACATTGGACATTTGACCTTTGACCCCCCATACACACACACACACTAGGATTCTAGGGTACCTTATAAAGTGAGTCTTTTCGTCATGACAATCAGCCGTGAAACCAGCAACAGAAATGTCGCTTCATTCAGACGATTTGTCACAAACAACAACAACAACAACAACAACAACAACACAACGCCTTTTAAAACGGGAAATGACTGTGAGGAGTGAGTGTGTGTGTGTGTGTGTGTGTGTGTGTGTGTGAGTGTGTGTGAGGGCTTCTCTGTCAGGCAATTGTGGGTTTTCTGGAACCCTGCTGTGGAACCATCATTGCTCCCAGCTGTGGAGTCACTGTGTGTGTGTGTGTGTGTGTGTGTGTGTGTGTGTGTGTGTGTGTGTGTGTGTGTAGCTGCCGTTCAACCTCAAGGTCAGCAGTGTAACCACTGCCCTCAGTGCCAGGAGTAAAATACAGTTTGGGGGGATGGATGCAGTCACACAAACACACACACACACACACGCACACACACACACGCACGCACGCACGCACGCACGCACGCACACACACACAAAGTGCGTGAGCAGCAGTTCTTTTGTGACAATGACACAGAAGTGGGATTAGCGAGCAGAGCTGTGTGTGTGTGCGTGTGTGTGTGCGTGTGTGTGTGTGTGTGTGTCATAACTCTTTTTTAATGCACAATGAATTTGACAAAATAAAATGGTAAAATTGAGGTTTTTGTTTGCATTATATGGAACGTTATAGCTCATATTAGTAATCGAGGATATTGGTGATAAACATGTGTTTCACATTAGTGTGTGCGTGCGCGTGCACGTTGTAATAATTGACACAGTGGACACATCAGCGTCTCGTCTGTAATCGTCTCTCTGCGATGATTTAAGCGTCTCTGGACTGTAACCTGAGCTCCGGGACAGAGCTCGTGTCACGTCTCCAACCACAGAAAGTCATCGAGGGCTTTATTAGCTACAATATTCACGGAGATCTATCATAAAGCTCCACAAGCTGCAGCCTTTTCTTTGGTTCTTTTGTTTCCCTTGACATGAGAAAGGTCCTGAAAGGACGAGAGTCTTTAGAGTGAAGATGTTTTCAGCTTCTTAAATGGGAATATTTCCTGGTTTCTTTGCTCCGTTAAACAAAGAAATCATTAAAACTGAATCATTTTTGGTTTGTGGACACAAACGAGACATTTGAGAAAACATCATGATTTCCAGGTTTGACGAACACTGATCAATGTGGAACAAAGAGAAACAAGAAAATAATGGTTAGTGAGGACATGAGGACATGAGGACAGGCCTGCTCGTCCTGTGGTCCACTTAAAACGTACATTAAATATTAGAAAGTCACGAAGCATAAAATCAAATACAGAAAGAAATCGTATGATTATAAAAACAGTAAGAGCTGAATTAAAAAGAACCACAGGAAGATTCATCTGTTGATTGTTTTCTTGTTTCATTGATTTTGATGTTTGGTCATAAAATGATGACGATGGTTTCAAATGTCTTTGTTTTTGTCCAAAACCAAAAATTAAGTGATTCACTTTGAATGATTTCTTTGTTTTGTCAGAAAATATTCTGATGTAGAGAAGTCTTTAAGGACGTGAGACAGGTGTGAGGAGAGTGAGACAGGTGTGAGGAGAGAAAGAAAATGACGACGTCTCTGTGAAACGCCGCCCGTGTGTTTATTGAGATTTTATTGGAGCCATTTCAACTCAGTGAATTAGTAATTGTTAAATTAGAGTAATTACTGGTCACCGTGTGAGATGATGACAGATGATTGTAAAACCGTACAGTCGCAGTTATGGTTCACTTATGTAACCACTGCATCACCGGACTCTACAACAGCAACGCTCACAACTCAACGAGAACGCTGCCAAAAACTGAGCCGCAGGGAAATGACTGATGTGGAGGTTTAAGAACCCTGTGGATTAAAAACAGTGTGGATTAAAAACACTGGATTAAAAACAGTGTGGATTAAAAACACGGGATTAAAAACAGTATGGATTGAAAACACTGGATTAAAAACAGTGTGGATTGAAAACACTGGATTAAAAACAGCGGGATTGAAAACACTGGATTAAAACAGTGATTAAAAAACACAGGATTAAAACAGTGTGGATTAAAACACTGGATTAAAACAGTGGATTGAAAACACTGATTGAAAACAGTGTGGATTAAAAACAGTGTGGATTAAAAACACTGGATTAAAACAGTGTGGATTGAAACACTGGATTAAAAACAGTGTGGATTAAAACAGTGTGGATTAAAACACTGGATTAAAAACTGGGATTGAAAACAGTGATTGAAAACACTGGATTAAAAACAGTGTGGATTAAAACAGTGTGATTAAAAGTGTGGATTAAAAACAGTGTGGATTAAAACACTGGATTAAAAGCAGTGTGGATTGAAAACACTGGATTGAAAACAGTGGATTGAAAACACTGGATTAAAACAGTGTGGATTGAAAACACTGGATTAAAAACAGTGTGGATTAAAAACACTGGATTAAAAACAGTATGGATTGAAAACACTGGATTAAAAACAGTGTGCATTGAAAAACACTGGATTGAAAACAGTGTGGATTAAAAACAGTGTGGATTAAAAACAGTGTGGATTGAAAACACTGGATTAAAAACTGTGGATTAAAAACACTGGATTAAAAACAGTGTGTATGGAAAACACTGGATTAAAACTGTGTGGATTAAAACTGTGTGGATTAAAACACTGGATTAAAAACAGTTTGGATTAAAAGCAGTGTGGATTAAAAACAGTGTGGATTGAAAACACTGGATTAAAAACAGTGTGGATTAAAAACAGTGTGGATTAAAACATATGATTAAAACAGTGTGGATTAAAAACACTGGATTAAAAACAGTGTGGATTAAAAACACTGGATTAAAAACAGTGTGGATTAAATACAGTGTGGATCAAAAACAGTGTGGATTAAAAACAGTGTGGATTGAAAACTGCAGATTAAAAACACTGTGGATTAAAAACAGTGTGGGTTAAAAACCATGTGGATTAAAAAACACTGAACACAGGCTTGAAACTGAGCCTAATAAAGAAAATGATTCCATGATGAACCAGAACATGAACACATACGGAATATTATTTTTACGATTAGTATTGTGAGTATTGTCACGTTAATTACGTATAATTGAGCTGCCTCAGATCCTTTGCTGTTTTTTAACGTGTCACAAAAACAAAGTGAAAATAAAGTCTTTTTTTCTTAGTTGATGCGGCTGCAGGATCAGATTAGATGCTCTGTGGCTTTTTGAGACGCCTGCTTTGTTATTTGTTTTGGATAAAACAAAATCATAATAATAACACTGATAAATAATGATGGACTGTATGAAAAATAGATACATATAAATTTTGTTTCACTTTTTGTACGACGGAGCCAAACTGACGAGAGGACACATGTTTATCTTTCAAGAAGTCGCAATATAATGAGACCTTTTTTATCGTTATTTAATCAAATGTAGTATTATTATTATCATTAAATATCAGTATTAATGTGTTATGTAGATAAAGCCTTGCAGCCATTTCATCCAAATATGTGTGATTCTTTCTTTAAAACAGACTCACTTTCTTTCAAAGTCCTGATTTTAATGATCATGTGATAAAAAGATGTATTTCTTTCCTTGTGAAGCACAAACACCTTGAATAATAATTATACTTTTGACTTTATTCACAAAATTTTCAAAAAGAATGTCTTGAGTGTGTGTAAGTTTATCGCAATATATGAATTCAAAAACACGCGATAACATCGTATCGTGGTGTCTCATTTTCTGTTCTCTGCAAACTTCAGCAAAGTTTAAATGAGTGTGAGTCAGTGTTGCTGAGGTGCGGGCGGGCGGCAAGGCGTGTGTGTGTGTGTAGGTGTGTGTGTGTGTGCAGATTTTTAATTAACCGTGACAAGTTAATTATTTTTCTACTTAATTCCATGGAGACGGAAAACAAAACACAAGGCAAAGACAAAGTTAATCCACTGCATCACTGGTCTGACCACGCCTCCCTGTTATGACGCCATGCCTCCCCCGGGGGGCGCTCTGCTCGTAACTATGTTCACTGTGATCTACAGTCTCATGACCCTTCAGTGACGACACTCTCAGTCTGTTGACGTCACATGAACCTGGTTAGAGCAGGAAGTCCAACACACCGCAGGTACCAGGTTCTGTCGCTGAAGGACGAGTCTTCTTACATGTCTCATTTCTACCAACATCGCGTTTCTCGTCCTGCACACGTCGGTTTTTTCACAGACTTCGAGAATAAAGTCGTAAATTTACGAATTGTTATTTCCACAAAAGCAGTGATTTGAAGTCCGCCTGGTTTTTTGTGCAGAAAAGATGCGTTTTCTTACTCTCCTCTTCTAAAACAACAGCTTAGAATATTACGACTTTAATCTCATAAATTTACGACTTTATTTTTGTAAATATACAACTTTAAACTTGTAAATTTACAACTTTATTCTTGTAAATATACAACTTTAATCTAGTAAATTTACATCTTTATTCTCATAAATATATAACTTTAATCTCGTAAATTTACTTTAATCTCATAAATATACAACTTTAATCTCGTAAATATACAACTTTAATCTCGTAAATATGCAATTTTATTCTCATAAATATACAACTTTATTCTCGTTAATATACAACTTTATTCTCATAAATATACAAGATTAATCTCGTAAATGTACGAATTTAATCTGGTAAATATACGACTTTAATCTCATAAATATACAACTTTAATCTCGTAAATATACGACTTTAATATCGTAAATATACGACTTTAATATCGTAAATATACGACTTTAATATCGTAAATATACGACTTTATTCTTATAAATATACAACTTTAATCTCGTAAATATACGACTTTAATCTCATAAATATACGACTTTAATCTCTATATATACAACTTTATTCTCATAAATATACAACTTTAATCTCGTTAATATACGACTATAATCTCGTAAATGTACGACTGTATTCTCGAAGTCTGTGTCCCTAATACTCATACTAATAACGTCTCTGTCGCCCTCTGTCTATTGTCAAAGGAAAGGTATTAAATGTCTTTGTCGCTCTAAGACTCTAAGAGTCGTGTCAAGATCTCGTGTGTGTGTGCGTGTGCGTGTGCGTGTGTGTGTGTGCGTGTGTGCGTGCGTGTGCGTGTGCGTGTCTTTTCCCAGCACACAGTGCGTTCAAGGCCAGCAGCTGTGCTGTCAGGATACGTTTCAGTCTTTTCTCCAGGAACACTTGCTCTGCTTTGTATCAGCGGGCTGAGCGGAGCCCAGGCGCGGCGCGGTGCGGCGCGGCGCCCGAACACAGATTATTAAACCTCTGCAGATCCTAATTCACTGTGATTGAACCTGGCTCGGCCCGGTTGGGTTTGGTTTGGTCGGTCACAGTGGGATGGCTGCATTAGGATGCGGTGGATCGGTGCAGCTCGGGGATCAGAGGCTGTTTGTGGTCAGGATAAATTGGTCATGGTATTAAATTAGAGAGGATGGAGATATTCCTGCAGATTTGGGATTAGTTTGGACCCGTCAGGTGTCACTGCGGGAATCTGTCCCCCAGAACTACTGACTTCTACTTCCACTGGGGTTTTTTGTGTCTTTTCATCTCAGAGATTAAATAAAACCACATTAAAGTGGAACAATGAAGGATTTCAACCTTCAAATAATATCTCTCAGATTATTTCGATGGTGCGTGAAATTACAGCAGGGTGAACGTCACCACAGTCAAACCTAAGCAGGTCTACAAAATTCAACTTTACTGTGCACCTGTAGGGGGAGCCAGAGTGAATACGACAATGTCTTACCCACAAAATATTAATAATAAAAAGTCTGAGTTTTCTAAAGTACACAGAACGTCTGTCGGCATTAATCCTTTCATATAAGGCCCATGAATTCATAGGTATGTTCATCTTAATTTTGAGGTAAATAATTGTGACATTAGTGTTGTACAGGTCGCCGTGCTGCCACCACCTGGTGGACTGGAGTGTAGCAGCTTGAACACTGGCTGAAACAGTTACTCCATTAATCAATTATTAATTATTAATCGATAACTAAATAAGTGTGTTTTTTAAATAATTAAAACCAGTTTCTGTCACTAGTCACTCGTGTGTGCGCGTGTGTTTGTGTGTGTGCGCGTGTTTGTGTGCGTGTATTTGTGTGCGTGTGTGTTGCGTCTAAAACGAAGTCAACGCAGTTTCCACTTTTTTTGTAGTGGAGATGTGACGTAATCGTGCCGTGCCAAGGCGAGTAGAGCTGCTGGAAATACACCATTAGTGGATGTAGAGAGTAGCTCATTATTTGGCAGTAAGTCCCTTCATGGGTGAATAGAACAGCTCATTATTAGACAGCCAGTCTGTTGTTGGATTTTTAAATAGCTCATTATGTGGCAGTCGGTCTCTTGGTAGATCTCTAGCATAGCTCATTATTTGGCAGGCAGTTTCTTCATCATCTGCAAACAACATAGTCCACAGAGACTCCTGTGTGTCCTCGTCTGTCCATGTGTCCATCACTACTGCAAACAAGGAGGACTTCACACCTGTCTCACTGTCCTCAGACCTGTCTTACTGTCGGTTTGTGGACAAAAACAGGTTTGACGAACTCTGATCAATGTTTTCTGACATTCTCTGATTGCTGGATTTATCAAGAGAATAATTGACGGTCACATGATGTGAGTTTGAGGTGAGTTAGCGTGGCTGCAGAGCTGAAACGCTGGTTTCCAGGTCTGGAGGGAACTTCCTTGGACATGAAAGGTCGACCCGTTAGAAAAGAAACAGGATTTTTGTTCCTGCTCTCGTTGAACAGAGTCAGTAAAGTCCACACGTGTGTTTATTTGATTTTTTGTGCGTGTTCACGCGTTCACACGTGGACGTTCTGTCTGATAAATGCATTTCGTGGTGAACGTGATAGATCACACAGCTGCGGTGGAAGAGAGGGAGAGACAGAAAGAAGAGATCATGTTTACGACCTCTCCTCTTCATAAAACTTATCCACGCTCGTAAATCAGCGTCCAGGAGGCCGAGGCGAGGCGAGGCGAGGCCTGATCTCTCTGTCCGGTAAAACTCTGAGCACTGACGTGTGCTTCCCCTTTGTCTTTGGAGTGTTTTATATTCCTCAACACTTCATCGGAGAGAATATTACCAAGACAAAAGACGGGGAGAGGGTGAGGAGGACGCGAGGGGACGCAGCGAGTTCGAGGAAAAACTGCGTGTGTGAACTTTTAAATGTACGTCTTTTGTTGTGAGTCTGTCCAAACGTCTCTGTCGCTGCTGACAGCTGGCGGTGAAACAAGTCATCGTCAACTGTCCTGTCTCCTCATCACGTCTCTTCATCACGTCTCCTCATCACGTCTCCTCATCACCTCTCCTCATCACGTCTCCTCAGAATGTCTCCTCAGAATGTCTCCTCAGAATGTCTCCTCAGAATGTCTCCTCTCTGCCAGGGGAGAATGTGAACATAACAAAATCCTCCTGACACACATGGAAATTTACATCAGACTCATGCACCTCGCCAATCCAACTCTGACCTCCCTCTCCCCCTCTCTCCCTCTCCCTCCCTCTCTCTCTCTCTGTCTCTCCCTCTCTCTCACTGTGATTGGCAGGTCCTTTGTGATCCAGCAGATACCCAGCAGTAATCTCTTCATGGTGGTGTTGGACAACCAGTGTGACTGCAGCATGTTTGAGCCGATCACCATGGACCCTGTCGAGATCATCTATATCCTTCACAGGGGGGCGGATGGATGGATGGATGGATGGATGAATGACTGGATGGATGAATGGATGAATGACTGGATGGATGAATGGATGAATGATAGATGGATGGATGACTGCTGCATGGATGGATAACTGGATGGATGACTGGATGGATGGATGGATGACTGATGGATGATGAATGACTGATGGATGGATAACTGGATGGATGGATGACTGGATGAATGTCTGGATGGATGGATGACTGGATGGATGGATGACTGGATGGATGGATGGATGGTTGACTGGATGGATGGATAACTGGATGGATGGATAACTGGATGGATGGTGGATGACTGGATGGATGGATGAATGACTGGATGGATGACTGGATGGATGGATGAATGACTGGATGGATGGATAACTGGATGTATGGATGGATGAATGACTGACTGACTGGATGGATGGATGGATGAATGACTGGATGGATAGTAACTGGATGGATGTATGTCTGGATGGATGGATAACTGGATGTATGGATGGATGAATGACTGACTGACTTAATGGATGGATGGATGGATGAATGACTGGATGGTTGGATGAATAGATGACAGCTCAGTCCTCTCTTTTCATCATAAGTAAACACTTACACAGAGCAGTACCACAAGGACCTGTAGGGGGCAGTGTGGCTGCTCATGTGAGATGACCACTGGACTTTTCCACCGCAGGAACCTCTCTCATTAGTGTTAGAGGCTGATTTCCAGGTTATTTCCAGGTTATTTCCAGGAAAGTAAAGATAACTGTAGTCGACGTCCTGTGTCCTCCTCTCGGGGATGGACAAACTTCATCTCAGGCACAGAATTCAACACTCATGAACCTGAATATCTTGTTGATTTTGCGTGTCTGTGTTGCGATGTGGTCCAGAGTCGACTGCGTAGTGAATCCTGACAACATGGCGGCGTAAACAGACTCAGAATCATGTGAATCATGTGACTCGATGTAAAGGAGACGTGGACGTTATTGTGCACATGTTTCTCTTTTTCTACCTAAAGGAAGCTCAAATGAGCCTTGAAATATTTTCCAATATTCAACAAAACCTGTTCCCAAACGTCTCCCCATTGAGAACAATATCAACATTACCTCATTATCTTTATTAACTTAGTTTTTCTTTTTGTTATTGGAGCCAGCTCTCTTCTTCAGCTGTCACAATCATTGTAGTTGACGGGGAAAATGGAGAACATTTATTTTGAAGTTGTGCTTTGGGGAGTTTGTTTGTCTTGTACCCCGTCTGCGAATGATCGAGGGTTTGGGGCGACATTGATCTGAAACAGGAGGGATTATGTGTCCCAGCTGTCACAGGAATGTCTCAAGGATTTTCAAGGAAGAAGTGGAAAAGGTTGTCGGACACGTACGGAACACCGTGAGGATGGATGGATGGATGGATGCGTGTTTGTGAGAATGGACAGTGATCTATAGCAGACTCAGTCCACCAAGTCCACGCAGTCCAGTCCCACTGTGTGTGTGTGTGTGTGTGTGTGTGTGTGTGTGTGTGTGTGTGTGTGTGTGTGTGTGTGTTCTCAGAGACGCACATTCCTTTCCATTATGAGCCGGGAGAGTAGAGGCCTGCACAGACCCGGGTCTGCAGAGACGCGGGTCTGCAGAGACCTGGATGGATGGATGAATGACTGGATGGATGGATGAATGTCTGGATGGATGGATGAATGACTGGATGGATGGATGGATGAATGACTGGATGGATGGATGAATGACTGGATGGATGGATGGACTGGATGGATGGATGAATGTCTGAATGGATGGATGAATGACTGGATGGATGACTGGATGGATGGTGAATGACTGGATGGATAACTGGATGGATGGATGAATGACTGGATGGATGGATGAATGACTGACTGAATGATGGATGATGGATGGATGAATGACTGACTGAATGGATGGATGACTGGATGGATGGATGAATGACTGGATGGATGGATGGATGACTGGATGGATGGATGAATGACTGGATGGATAACTGGATGGATGGATGGATGAATGACTGACTGAATGGATGGATGGATGATGGATGACCTGGGTCTGCAGAGACCTGGGTCTGCAGAGACATGGGTCTGCAGAGGCCTGGGTCTGCAGAGACATGGGTCTGCAGAGACGCGGGTCCGCAGAGACCTGGGTCCACAGAGACGCGGGTCCGCAGAGACATGGGTCTGCAGAGACGCGGGTCCGCAGAGACCTGGGTCTGCAGAGACGCGGGTCTGCAGAGACGCGTCTCCATCATACACTGAACGTCTGTTACTACCTTGACTTCACTTGCACATAATGAATCTCTGAAGTGCGAGAGACTGAAGATGCAGAAGGACAGGAGGCGTCCAGATACCTGTCACCCCTTTCACCCCGAGGTATTTTCACACAAACACACAAATGTCTGCTTTCCTGTTTCACCTTTCTGTTTCACTTTTTTTTCCTACGTCTGGGAGGTAAAAATATAATAATAATTACAACAATAGTCTTTTGTATTTCATTAACGTTGTAAAGATGTGCAGTAACTCTCATTTTCATCTAAACAAGCTGAATGAACGACATTGATGATGATTTTTGGTCATTTTTATCCAGAATATGAGTTGAGATCATCGCTGTAATGCAGCGCAGTGTCTTTAAAATCACCTCAGACGTCACTGGTTTCCTGTGGATTATACCACAATCTGGAAAAAACAAACATTTACATCAGTTCTGAGGATTGAGGTGTTTGTTTTATCGCCTCCCATTTCACAAGTGATGAAATGACGTCACAGCAAGTTTTAAACTTCACTTTGAAGGTTTGGTTTTCTTTCAGCTCATTTTGACCTCAAACCTCTGATGGAATGTTATCCAATGTTTTTAAGTGGACGCAAACAGATTACAGGATTATTAAGATTGTGCTTTTCACCACTGCAGCGTGATGCGAAGTGTAGACGCAGTTGTTTTCAAATGTTTGTTTGGATTCTAAGTTTCAGGTTTAGATGTTAAAACATGTGAACACGAAACATAACTTGTGTCCGCACGGACGTCTGTGGTTTGCAGAAATGCTGAGCACGCGGTCCTCTCTTCGCGCGTGTCATTAAAACGTCGGTCCATGCCCTTGTTTCCTCAGGAGAACTCGATGGAGTGTGGAGCAGCTGTGGCTCTCAGCCCGTCTCTGGCTGCTACGCTGCTCTGCGTCCTCCCGGCGCTGTTCCCTAGGTGACCAGAGCTAGCCACGCCCCCCCATCCAGCGCTCAGCTGGGATCGGCTTGGCTAAAGTGTTGTGACAAATACAGAAGAAGAAGAAGAAGAAGAAAACACTCCTGCTGCCCTGTTTTTGAAAACTCGCCCAGTTTCATCTCAACGTCTACAAAAAGCCCAAAAACAGACCCAAAAATTTAGCTGCCGCTCCCTCACCTGACTCTTCCCTTCCAAATGTGTTAGACTATGTAGCCCTCAGTTAGCATCGAAACTGAACAGTTATTTAGTTTGTCCTTTGTTGGCTACTGTAAAAAACAGCGTGGGTCCAAAATGGCGGCCACCGTAGCGCTAACGTTGCTCCTTATAGATAAAAAAAAAGATAAATTCTAGTTTCACGAAAAACTATCGTCAGTTTCTGCCAAGAGAAAATGACTCAGCACCGTTTTACAAACTCGACCTTTAACCTCGTTTACAAAGCAGTGTGTGTGTGCGCGTGCGTGTACGTGTGTGTGTGTGTTGTGTCCGAGGTTCTGACAAAAACAAGACAAAATGTGGGCAAAATTGTCCGTTGGACGGTTTCATTCACTGGTGCTGGTTCTGTCAGCTGAGGAGTTCTTCAACCCTCATCTTGAAGTCCTTGAATGTTTGTGAAAATCAGCCTAAACAGACATGGCTCCTTGAAAGTGCTTGAATGTTGTGCAGTAAAGAAGTGAAGTTGATATTTAGGTAAATGTCTCCCTTGTTTGTGACGACGCCACCTACTGTTTGACGCCCTGCGTTGCTTGATGGACGTAGACGAGGCCGACGCAGGACAGACGCGGAGACATCATGACTCACTGTCCACTGTGTCTCTCTCTCCGCCGCTGACGTGAGATTCTGTGCAGAACAATGAGCGAGTAAAGTTAAGAAAGAGAGAGAAAATGACGACGTGATGTCTGGGAAATCTCTGTCTCACCTAAGACAAAAAACAAAGATGGACTTTGAGGACAATCATGTGTCCTCCTCGTGTTTGCGTGTTTCAGAAACAGCTGGGTCCTCTCGTCGAGCGTCTTTGTTGTATAATGTTAATAAAGATCCTTTTCCTTTATGGAATTACATTTGTGTCACGATTATCAAACAACACAAAAAGGAACCACAAAATCAGAAATAGACAAATATAAAATATGGGTTTCAGCAGGCAGCTTCTTTAGCCCCTCCCATGGTCAGAATCACAAACACAAAAGAGTCGGAACAAGCGAAACTTCTGATCATTGCAAACAAAAAGTGTTTTTTAAACAAATCACGCTCACTGTCTGCCAGTTAGCCAGTGATTCAACGAATCAGTGACTCAGTGACTCAGTGATTCAGTGATTCAGTGGTTCAGTGATTCAACGAGTCAGTGATTCAACAAATCAGTTATTCAACGAATCAGTGATTCAGTGACTCAGTGGTTCAGTGATTCAGTGATTCAACAAATCAGTGATTCAGTGACTCAGTGGTTCAGTGATTCAACGAATCAGTGACTCAGTGGTTCAGTGAGCCAATGAATCAGTGACTCAGTGATTCAACAAATCAGTGACTCAGTGATTCAATGAATCAGTGACTCAGTGATTCAGTGATTCAACAAATCAGTGACTCAGTGATTCAACGAATCAGTGATTCAACGAATCAGTGACTCAGTGATTCAGTGATTCAACAAATCAGTGACTCAACGAATCAGTGATTCAACGAATCAGTGATTCAGTGACTCAGTGAGCCAATGAATCAGTGACTCGGTGATTCAACGAATCAGTGATTCAGTGATTCAACGAATCAGTGACTCAACGAATCAGTGATTCAGTGACTCAGTGAGCCAATGAATCAGTGATTCAATGAATGGGGTGGAGTGGCTCAGTGGTTAAGACCGGTACCCTGTATGCGAAAGACATTGTGGTCGCAAGTTTGACTCCACCCCTGGCTGATTGTACTCAATTCCATTGTAAGTGGCTTTGGATAAAAAGCATCTGCTAAATGACATGTAATGTAATCAGTGATTCACAATATTTCATGGACAATAATGACTCCAAGGGTTTAGAATGATAATAATAATAATAGTGAAGATGATGCTGAGACAAATAAATAATACGTTTGTTTAATAATCAGTTTTCATTTTTTTTGTTTCATTTAAATGTCTATGAAGAAAAAAAAAGAAGGATTTTTATTTATGATTTGCATAAACCCATAAACTGTGACTCTGACATGTCTGAGTGGTTATTAATATTCTGAGCTTTTGCCTTGTTTGAGTACTTTTTTTAAAAAATAAAACGATGTTTAAAATTGATTCTGTCGTTGAACTGTTGCCACGGGAACCACGGAGCGTCTCATCCCCACAGGTCGCTGTGCTGTTGTTGGCCGAGTCAACGGATTCGTACGAATCCGCTGAAATAGTTTGAGGAATGTTTGGCTGCTTCTCCCTGTGTGTGTGTGTGTGTGTGTGTGTGTGTGTGCATCTGGTGTTTTGTTCCTCTGTCATTCATGCCCTCAACCCCAGAGGCTCATCACACACACACACACACACACACACACAGAGACAATAAAGCCCATGTCGCTGGAATGGAAGGCCAACCACAACATACATCTGTATTTATTTAGGATATAGACACAAACAATCAAACTTTCTGACAAACATTCCCATTTGCACATGTATGCATGAGCGGCTTCACTCGCCCGCTCCGCCAACTCGTGTGTATGGTTTAAGTAAAAGGGAAAAAACACAACAAAAGTTTTGTGTTATTCCCAGAAGGAGGCCACTCTGCTGTGGTCTCCACGTCAACACCGAGGTCCGGGTGTTCATGCTCCACCACTTCCTCCTCCTGCTCCTCCTCCTCCTCCTCCTCCTCCTCCTCCTGACGAGGTCGTTCTCACCACCCCAGCGGTCGATGACTCGCTTCTCCAGCAGTTTCTCTGTCCTCGTCCCCTGAGCACAACTGTCCGACACTCTAATCATTCTCAGCTCTTCTTGCTCCTCCTCCTCCTCCTCCTCCTCCGCTCCAAAGACTCCCTGACTTGCTGATGGGCCATTTATCACTGCATAATGGGATCGAGGCTGTTTTGAGTCAACAGGCATTGAATCCATTTCTGTGATTCCTTTGCGTTTGCCAGATGACTTATGGGAAGAAAGTGTGTGTGTGTGTACACAAGCCAAAGCAATCTTCTTACTTCTCGGGAGATGCCACAATGGCCGACCCCCCCGTGCCACAGCGGGGTCCTGATGTTTGGTGGAGGAAACATGTTTGACCCGGTTTCACACGTTCATGCTAAAATCACGCAGGTGAAAGCGAGACGTGACGATAAGACTCACACAATTACGTGTGTTTTGAAGACAGGGAAAGAGACGAGGTTGACTTTGTGTCAGAGATGTGACGTCATCGCTTGACGTCCTTGAACGACCTGGTTCTGGTCCTGGTTTTCTGTTTGGGCTCCGTCTGACGCACGAAACACACAAAGGTTGAGTTTTTGCAGCCGATCGACTGAAAGACATTCTCTTCCTTCCTCTTCTTCATTTATAATGGACACAGAAGACGGGGACGGACGGAGCCTTTCGTAACGCTGCAACACCACAGGGAAACTGTAGGGGCAGCATAGAGTCAAACGTCAATAAAAGAGCGTCTCTGTGAGACGTTTACGGGACGACTTTGGTTCGGTGGTCTTTTTACACCACACCGCCCTCTACAGGAAGTATGGTGTAAAGTCTCCATCAATGCTAAAGACGCTCTGAGGACGCGGTCAGTAGATACGAAGACGCGCTTACAAGTTGTCCTCCCATCTTAAGCTGCGTCATGGAAAAGATCATTCCTTGAAAAGTCCTTGAATTTGATGTCTGGAATACTTGAATTAGCCTGAACAACAGCATTGAATGTAAAGCACGTTGTCAAACGTCGCAGTGGACGTGAGAATATAGAGAATGCCGCTTGTCCTGTGATGGACTGGTGACCCGTCCAGGATTGGGCCTGGGATTGGCACCAGCGCCCCCTGATGCTCATGTGGAGGATAAAGCAGTGGAAGATGAACGGAAGATAAAACAGTTTTTTTATGATTTAAAAACAGGGTTTTAGCTCCAAATCACAGGCGAGAAAATCCCCGTCCATCAAAAGAGTTGTCTTTAAAGCCCTGAGTGAGTGAGTGAAACATCACTGAACACATTCCTCCGCAGTGATCCGAGCGCGTCTGGTGTTTGTGGAGGGGAGGCGAGGGGAGGGGCCCCCGAGAGAGGAGTCACCGATCACCGGGACACAAAGACCTGGACGTGGCCTCATCCATCAGCTCACGCTCGTCCTGTTTGCTCTCCATGAGAAGTCTGCGTCGCTAACATGCCGGAAGACAGATGAACACACACATTCACACGTTCACACACACACACACACACACACACACAGGCGGTCACCCAGAGGGCAAAGCTCTTGGTGTTACCTCCAGTGGGGTGGATAACAGTGGTGGTTTTGCTTTGAAGACCACAGATATGTTGAAATGGGAGCGATTGTGAGCGGCTGAACCAGACCAGGACCACACACAGGCCCGGGGACCACAACACGCCACAGAAAACACGGCTGACTCTCATACGGCATTCCTCAGGGCGCTGTGTGCATCCACTCTCACGCGTTTTCACAGAGGATTCGTTTTCCAGAAGTGAATCGTTTTAGAGAAACAATGAGAAGTGGTTTATTTGCTCAGCTTTACGGTGTGAACCGTGTAAAAGCTCAGCTTCTATTCTACTCTCAAATATATGCTACGGCAGCCTTTTCACTTTTGTTTTCTATGCTAATATCCATCCATCATGGTAACGTTCTCTAATTATGAAAATGTTAGGTTTTAAATCTGGATTTTTTTTCCCCTTATTCTGACAAAAACAACAAAAAAACATCACGTCAACACCAGCTTTAACTTGTAGTTCCACAGCTTAAACACCAGTTTGTAAACCACTCACACACACAGGAGTTGTTGATCCACTGCTGCCTCCATCACAAAGTTGAAATGTCTTATTTTCTGTAAAATCCTTTGTTCGGATTGAGCGCAGTGACACAGAGTGACCACACGAGGCAGCAGAGGACCAGCAGCTCCTGAGTCACTGATTTTCTCAGTGATTCAGTCAAATATTTACTTCAAATGTCAAAGGTCATCACAAACAGGCAGAAACAGGTTTTTTTTTCATGGGTGAGGAAAATGTTTAAAAATATAATGTGGGAGAAAATGTCGTTTCTGGATGTCCTTGTTCACCTCCGGGTTTTTTCCCTCTGCTCTGCATGACCACACGGTCAGAGGCTGCTGATAATGACCAGACCTCTTGACCACCACACACACACACACACACACACACACACACACACACACACACACTGGAGATGAAATCTGACCCAAACCCCAAAGACAAATTTGTTCTTGCAGGTGCCAGGAGACAGCTGATGCCAAGGTTGAGAGGTGCCAGCTGAAAACACACACACACACACACACACACACACACACACATATATATAGAGAGAGAGAGAGAGAGACTTGGTTGTGACCCCATGCTGTGACAGGAAGAATAGTCTTCAGTGCTTATGGACTTCTTGGTGAGTTTGAAGACCTGACAGCCAGCTGAACTAATACTGTGCGTGTGTGCGCGTGTGTGGAGAGAAACTATATCTCATTGTTTTGCTGCTATTATTAGCTGTAGCCTGCAGTGTACGCACACACGCGCGCACACACACACACACGAGTGATGTGTGATGAAAAGTCGATCATAAATCACAGAAACCAGAACAAATCAAAGCATTCCATCTGGTGTTTGTGCAAACACACCGAGGGGGCACATTTTCTGCACATTTTCTGGACATTTGCATATTGGGCGGCGTCTTTGTAGCTGCGGCGCTCAGCGGCGGCTGCCAGCGCGTCAGCGTTTACGCAAAAAAAAAAGCCTCATTCGGTTACACATGGAAAGCTAAGCAGCGGCCCTGGAGGCGCATATACATGTTGGCTCCCTCTAACAGGAAGTGGCTAAATGGAGGCCCAGAAGCAGCACAGACCCCCACACCATACCCGCCTCACTTCTGCCAATCAAAGGCACCCGGGCTGTTTTTAGAGTCATTTTTGAACAAAATGGTCAGTGAGGAGCTGGAGTGAAGGTCAGTGAAGCGACAGAGGGAGGAGGCGGGAGGAGGTGGGAGAAGGCGTGGCTGATTGTAGCAGAGTAGGTGGTCTCAGGGCGGGGCCGTGATTCAGGGGGAAAGTTCAACCTCAAGCTGTAAATCAGAAACAACATTATGTGACACAGTTTCAGCACCATCGACTTCACTCGTCCATCACTGATAGAACCTGGTTCCTGCTGTTTTTTTACAGCTGATACTAACGTGTGTGTGTGAGTGTATGTGTGAGTGGATGTGTGAGTGTGTATGTGTGAGTGACTGTGTGAGTGACTGTGTGAGTGTGATGTGTGAGTGTGTGAGTGAGTGTGTGTGTGTGAGTGATGTGTGAGTGAATGTGAGTGAATGTGAGAGTGAATGTGTGATGTGTGAGTGATGTGTGAGTGTGTGAGTGACTGTGAGTGGATGTGTGAGTGAATGTGTGAGTGACTGTGTGAGTGGATGTGTGAGTGACTGTGTGAGTGTATGTGTGAGTGAATGTGAGAGTGAATGTGAGAGTGAATGTGTGAGTGGATGTGTGAGTGACTGTGTGAGTGGATGTGAGTGAATGTGTGAGTGGATGTGTGAGTGACTGTGTGAGTGGATGTGTGAGTGACTGTGAATGTGAGTGTGTGTGAATGTGAGTGTGTGAGTGGAGGTGTGTGTGACTGTGTGAGTGAATGTGTGAGTGGATGTGTGATTGAATGTGAGTGGATGTGTGTGGCTGTGTGAGTGTGTGAGTGGATGTGTGGCGGATGTGTGAGTGGATGTGTGGTGACTGTGTGAGTGGATGTGTGTGTGAATCTGAGTGAATGTGAGTGGAGGTGTGTGTGACTGTGTGAGTGAATGTGTGTGGATGTGTGTGTGAATGTGAGTGGATGTGTGTGGCTGTGTGGTGACTGTGTGATGTGTGAGTGTGTGTGAGTGAATGTGTGTGGCTGTGTGAGTGCTGTGTGAGTGGATGTGTAAGTAAATGTGTGGCGGATGTGTGAGTGGATGTGTGAGTGACTGTGTGAGTGGATGTGTGTGTGAATGTGAGTGAATGTGAGTGGAGGTGTGTGTGACTGTGTGAGTGTGTGAGTGGATGTGATTGAATGTGTGACTGTGTGAGTGGATGTATGTGTGAATGTGAGTGGATGTGAGTGAATGTGAGTGTATGTGTGTAGAATGTGTGAGTGGATGTGAGTGACTGTGTGAGTATATGTGTGAGTGGATGTGTGGATGTGTGAGTGACTGTGTGATGTGTGAGTGTGTGTGAGTGGATGTGTGAGTGTGTGAGTGGATGTGTGAGTGGATGTGTGTGATGTGAGTGGATGTGACTGTGTGATGTGAGTGTGACTGTGAGTGTGTGTGAATGTGAGTGGATGTGTGTGGCTGTGTGAGTGACTGTATGGATGTGTGAGTAAATGTGTGAGGATGTGTGAGTGGATGTGTGTGAGTGGATGTGTGGACTGTGTGAGTGGATGTGTGAGTGGATGTGTGGTGACTGTGTGAGTGGATGTGTGTGTGAATGTGAGTGAATGTGAGTGGAGGTGTGTGTGACTGTGTGAGTGAATGTGTGAGTGGATGTGTGATTGAATGTGTGTGGATGTGTGAGTGACTGTGTGAGTAGATGTGTGAGTGACTGTGTGTGGATGTATGTGTAGATGTGAGTGGATGTGTGTGGCTGTGTGAGTGACTGTGTGAGTGGATGTGTGAGTAAATGTGTGAGTGAATGTGTGGATGTGTGTGTGAATGTGTGTGTGTGAATGTGAATGTGTGTGGAGGTGTGTGTGAATGTGTGTGTGAGTGTGTGTGTGAGTGTGAGTGGATGTGTGGAGTGTGTGATTGTGTGTATGTGTGAGTGACTGTGTGTGTGAATGTGAATGTGTGTGTGACTGTGTGAGGTGTATGTGTGTGTGACTGTGTGAGTGTATGTGTGACTGTGTGGTGTGTGTGTGTGTGAATGTGAGTGAATGTGTGAGTGGATGTGTGTGTGAATGTGGTGAATGTGTGAGTGTGTGTGACTGTGTGAGTGGATGTGTGTGAATGTGAGTGAATGTGTGAGTGGATGTGTGTGTGTGAATGTGAGTGAATATGTGAGTGTATGTGTGAGTGAATGTGTGAGTGGATGTGTGATTGAATGTGTGTGTGACTGTGTGAGTGTATGTGTGAATGAATGTGTGAGTGAAAGTTTGAATAAGTGTGAGTGAATCACTAGGGTAAAGGAGGAGGAGACGTCACAGACAATGTAACAACACTTCAGCCTCCTGTGAGCCAAGAGTAATAATGAATCTGTCATCGTGTGTGTGCGTGTGTGTGTGCGTGTGTGTGTGCGTGTGTGTGTGTGTGTGTGTGTGCGTGTGTGTGTGTGTGTGTGTGTGTGTGCGTCTGCAGAGAATTTCTCAATATCATGTCACATAATATCTGTTCAAATTAGATTTTTGGAAACAGTGACTGCTCTCTCTCTCTCTCTCACACACACACACACACACATGTTGGACATTTATGACTTGAGGGGACATTTCATTGACTTACATTCATTTCCTGGAGACTAACTCTAACCTTAACCACAATTACTACTGGCCTAATCCTAACCCTAACCTCAACCTAACCTTAAACATATCTTCACTTTACAATTTAGTCATTTACGTTCTTCTTCTTCCTGTAGCTCATAAATCCTGCTGTGATGATGATGATGATGATGAAGACAACATTGAAGAGTCTTCCTCATAGAGACCAAAACTTGGTCCCAATGAGGCAGAACCTCATTAGTATTGATTAGAAATGTGGTTAAAGTTGAGGTTAGGATTAGAGATTATAATCCTGTTGATTTGCGCCCAGTGGTTGTGTGTTATGTTTTTCCCTCCTTTAAATCAAGGAGGGATTTAATCATTTAACATAATTTTATCATTTAACATCTACAAATGATCCCTAAATCTAGATGTGATTGGTTTGGATTTGGACTGAATTAGATTAGATTAGATAAAATTAGATTCAATTAGATTAGATTAGATTAGATTCAATTAGATTAGATTAGAAATTTGGTGAGATTAGTTTACTTTAGATTGGTTCATATTACATACATTTATCTTAGATTAGATTTATTTTTGATTGGTGTCTGATTAGATTACATTAGATTAGATTAGATTAGATTAGAGTAGATTAGATTAGATTACATTAGATTAGATCAGATTACTCATGGATCTCACACAGGGGAAATTGTTGTTTCAGCTTCATATATTATGTGTGTGTGTGTGTGTCTCAGTGTGCGTGTATGTGTGTGCGTGTCTCAGTGTGTGTGTGTCAGTGTAAGTGTGTGTGTGTGTGTGTGACAGCTGTGTTGATTATTAGTGGGTGTATGAAGTGAACAGTTAATGATCCGTGTAATCTCACAATCCTGGATTATGTCACTGTTGGAGAAAGAGAGTGGAGACACCATCTGATTTGTCCACAACGGAGACAAGAGGACACAGACAAGAGGACAGAGACAGAGATGCAGAGTGTCCAATAAAATGGACACAAAGTTGTAAAAAAGTGTAAACCGTGAATTTTAAAAACTTTAAACACACAATGGCTGTTACCCTGTGTGTGTGTGTGTGTGCGCGTGGGTGTGAGGATCATTGTCGACTCTAAACTGTAGGAGTCAGTTGCTACGGATTGGTGACCTGTGACCCCGCCTTTCGTCCCGTGTCACCTGGGATTGGCTCCAGCTCCGTCCTCCTCCTCCTCCGTCAGGAGATGTTCTGGAACTGTCTTCATCAGCAGAAGATCACACAGAAACTCGTCTGTATTTATTTCAGAAAGACCAGATAACTCAGGTCGTGGCTGTGAAATCCCGTCTGGAACTTTAAAGAAACTCCCTGATAGAAAACACATTTTCCTGCGTCGAGGGTTTTTGACAAAACCTCAGTCGTAAAACATCCGTGAGACGTCCTCGCGCTTGTGCAACACTGAAGGTGGTGATTCCAACACCACACATACATGTTTGTGTATTTAATCCTTAAACATGTCATTTTTTATACATATATATACATATATATGTATACTGTATATTCACGAGGAGTAATCTGACCAGCAATCTGTGCACACTGTCCACAGGCAGGACGACAGCTGTGGCCTCAGGACGTACCAACACAACATCTCTGACACGTCTCTGAACACGTAGTACACGATCACTTGGACTGATTTATTTTGGTGACCTCAGAGATCACATGACTTCTCAAAGGCAGTTTGAACTCAAGTATCTAAACGTTTGCACATGTAAAGATTAAGATTCGGTGTCACCGTGACCTTACAGTGTGAACATTTCTTCATGTTCACGTGGACTCAGTGATGACCGTCGTAGAGGTTGAAGACTGAAGACTTCTGAAAACATAGGAAGAATGTTATTATTCATTAGTGGCAGGAAGGAATCAAGTCACGCGTTTGTTTCACGCAGCCGTGCTGTGATGACTCCGCCCACTTTGAGGAGGAGCTATGAAGTCCTGGAAAACGACGCGACTGAGTCGAGTCGAACTGTTTCAGGGACTAAAGTCCTTACATTCACTTGGACTCTGTGACAATGTGATTAGAACTTCAAGGGTCAAAGGTCACTGTGATACACTGAGATGGTTCTCGGTCATGTTTGACCTCAGGTCTTCATGTGCATGTGATTGTGGAGACTTAAACCTGTCTTGTTCAGTGGAGACAGTCATTGTTTTTGTGTCTTTTACTGAGAGACTGTAAAGTTTTAGCTGTTTTCCTGTCGTGCTGAACCTCAGTGTGTGTGTGTGTGTGTGTGTGTATGTGTGCGTGTGTGTGCGCGTGTGTGTGCGCGTGTATGTAACCTCAGCAGACCAACGTCAGCTCTGCGTGTGTGTGTGTGTCCAGGTATTACTAATGTTGTGGGGACCTAAACCTGTTTACACAATCATATTATGGGAACTTGTCTTCTTTGTGGGGACAAAAATCAAGTCCCCATCACGTAAATGACTCCATCTTAAGGTGAAGATATGTTTTAAGGTTAGATTAGGATTAGGATTAGGATTAGGCCAGTAGTAATTGTGGTTAAGGTTAGAGTAAGTCTCCAGGAAATGAATGTATGTAGTCTATGCAATGTCTCCTCAAGTCATGAATGTCGAACTGTGTGTGTGTCTGCATGCATGTGTGTGTGTGTGTGTTTACATGTGTATGTGTGCTGTGTGCCAGTGCTGCATGTGTGTGTGGCATGTGTGTGTGTTTGCATGCTGCATGTGTGTGCTGCATGTGCTGCTATGTGTGTGTGTGCATGTGTGTGCATGTGTGTCTGTATTGCTGCTACATGTGTGTGTGTGTGTGTGCGCGCTGCGTGCTGCATGTCTGTGTTTGTTCGTGTGCGTGTGTGTGTGTGTGTGTGTGTGTGTGTGTGCTGCATGTGTGTGTGTGTGTGTGTGTGCAGCTGCAGCAGAGTGAGAACCACAGTGAGTGTGATGTGTGTGTGTGTGTGTGTGTGTGTGTGTGTTGGATCAGCTGCAGCAGAGTGAGAACCACAGTGAGTTGATGAGATGTTGTTGGATCAGATCCCGCTCAGATAAACCGTGTCATACATCATTTTTCTTCTCTTCCAAAGCCGCTCAAATGTTGCCAGCAGCCTTGAATCTGACGTCTCTGCCTCTTCAGGTTGTTCCTAGGTTTAAATCCGCGCCTCACCTGATCTGTCCTGCTCTGACAATCCACATAAAAAGCACAGTGTCCCCTTTATTTTGCGCCTGTATCCACAATATTCCTATTATTTATTGGACCAAAGTCATGGAAACAGTTCATGTCTCAAGTCTCGTGTTGAGGTTTCCATGTCTGATGTTTGATATCCGTGTGTATCAGTGAGTTTTGTCACTCACTCCAGTGACTGCACGATGCTTGGCTGCTCAGTCACTGCTCTGAGAAAACACGGCTCGTAAACATCGACGTCCGTCACTTTCCTTTGGTGGAATGGATGGTTTTATGACGACATCCTGGTGTGACAGGAGGATGAAACCAGGTGCTGCTTATTATCACCATCATTTAACCCTTCTGTTACCACGGTGTCATAGTTCTGGACATTTGTCGGAATCTCTGCGTCAGAGAGTTAATGTACGGAGGAAAGAATCCACCACAGAACAGACCAATGAAAATCTTCTTAATCACCTTTTTGTGAGATTTTTGAAGTCTGGACGCGTTTTTGCCTTTTTCTCTACAGAGCTCCCCCTACAGTTTGGGAGAGCATATTTTTACGACCTCACTGTTATAAAAGACCAGAGACTTCACCACACTCCGGTTCAGCGGCCCTGATGTTCTGCGAGGCTGGTTATCCACTAACAGACAGCAGGGGGCAGTGGAGACCACTGATGGGCAGTGACACGTTACTGTAATCCCATTCCTTTTTACAAGATTATTTAAAGAATACAATTAGGCTGAAAGATCGATTGCTTTATAACGTATTCAGGTTGTGCGTCATGTTTTTGACCAAGTAAAGTAACTAATTACTTTTCTAAATAAGTCATTAGTAAAGTAACTGGGTTACTTTCTTGGAGAAGTAATCAGTTATGGATTATTAGTTATGGAGCAGCAGTGGTGGAGACAGGCTTCAGTCTCCCTGCAACAAGACTGAAGATGTTAAATTAGGTTAAAAAAACTGGACGGTGAGTCGTTCCATTTTCAAATTGCTTTCATATTTCATTTGATATCTGCAAACAATCTTGTGTCCCATTCACCCCTGATTGAGAACAACTGGTAGAAAAAAATACATCTATCTAAAGAGTAAGAAATAGTCTTGGAAAAAGACAAAGTGGCCAGTGATAATTAAAAGCACTAATATTTGCCTGCAGCTGTAACGCGAGCGCGCGAGTGTCAGCTGAGCTGAACACCTACGATGTCATGTTTTCATAACATGAACGATGTTCTGTGATAAAACTCAGCAGAGTTTATTTTCACAGACGTTTAATGAATCACCACTGACTCATTCATCTGTCATTCTTCTCTTTCACCATCACATTCATACGTTCTTAGAAAAACCTGGACTCATACAGGTCTGAGTTTCTCTGGTTTGAGGACTTCCTTCATCTCTCCCTCCCTCTCTCTCTCTCTCTCTCTCTCTCTCTTCGTCTCCTGTTTTTTTTTGGAATTCACCTCCACAATTTATTTCCTGCAGGAGAAAAAAAAGGCTCATAAATCAAAAGCACTTTATATAAAGAGAGATGAAAGCCGCCTGCATATGGGATGTTTTAGACCACATTCTTCGACATGTAATAAAAGAAATCTGGAATTTTCACCTCAGGTCTGTATCAATAAAACAAACGTGGAGCATCCTGGCACTCACACAAGTTGATTTGTTATCGGCGAGAGTGGACGAGCCTCGGACTTCTATCAGAGGACAGTAACAGAGTGTGTGTGTCTGTGTCCGTGCACACATCAGTCGCCTTTGATGACGCGTTTCTACTCGTTTATGATCGAAAACGCTTAAATCTCTCGCTCCGGACACCGACAGTAAACTCATTTCTTGGTTTCCCAAAACAAAAGCCGTTGTAGACTAAATATGCCGCAGCTGGAATTTCTTACAGCGACACATACAAACTTCACTCTTTCACGTCATATTTCTGCGATTGCAGTGCAAACAAATTAAGCCTAGTTTGATGTGTGTGTGTGTGTGTGTGTGTGTGTGTGTGTGTACACATGTACCTGTATAAATCTGAGGCCTGTAAGTGATGCGGGCACTTGATATTTTTCCTCTCCCCTCCTGTCACATTGAATCCGTCACCGCGTTACAGCGTTTGACTTCTAACAACATAAGTGCTGCTCGGCTGTTTGTGTTGTTTTAGCCCTGCACAGTGATCACATGACTCTGTCTCTGTAGCACAACAACACTGAGACACTTATTTTACACCGAGCTTTTTATGTTTTATAACGAACGGAACGGACGATTTCCTCCTCAGTCTCTTACAGTTGTGTTGTTACCTTTAAGCTGTGGACTCATGTGAAACACCTGGATGGCTGTGTGTGTGTGTGTGTGCATGTGTTTGTGTGTGTGCGTGGGTGTGTGTGTGTGTGTGCACTGTGCATGATTTGTGTTCTCTTGAAAACCGTCTGTGCTCAGGGGAACACAGTCATATATTATCGTAGGGGAGAAGACAACCATGTCCGTCTCATGTCTCTGTTTGTCCCCCCCCACCCCCCGACTTCATCTCTACCTTTTGTCTTTGTCCTCCAACTTCTTTTCCTCAGACGCTACGAGCCTGAAACGGCCAACAATGTGGTTTAAATATCATTTCATTTCTGTCTGCCTTTTAGAGCAAAGACGACCAGGTAAGGTAAGGTAAGGTAAGGTAGATAAGGTAAGGTAAGGTAAGGTAAGGTAAGGTAAGGTAAGGTAAGGTAGGTAAGGTAAGGTAAGGTAGGTAAGGTAGGTAAGGTAAGGTAAGGCAAGGTAAGGCAAGGTAAGGTAAGGTAAGGTAAGGTAGGTAAGGTAAGGTAAGGTAAGGTAAGATAGATGTAGAAAGGTAGGATAGGTAAGGTAGGTAAGGTAATGTAGGTAAGATAGATAGAAAGGTAGGATAGGTAAGGTAGGTAAGGAAGGGAAGGTAGGTTAGGATAGGTGGGTAGGTAAGAGAAGGTAAGGTAAGGTAAGGTGAAGGTAGGTTAGGATAGGTAAGGTAGGATAGGTAGGATACCAGGTAGGTTAGGATAGGTAGGTAAGGTAAGGTAGGTTAGGATAGGTAGGATAGGTAGGATAGGTAAGGTAAGGATAGGTAGGATAGGTAAGGCAAGGAAGGTAGGTTAGGATAGGTAAGGTAGGTTTGGTAAGCAAGGTGGTTAGGATAGGTAAAGGTAGGTGGCAAGGTAGGTAACATAAGGTAAAGTAATGCGGTTAGGATAGGTAGGTTAGGTAGTAAGGTAGGTTAGGATAGATAGGATAGGTAAGGCCTAGGATAGGTAGGATAGGTAAGGTAGGTAAGGTAGGTAGCAGGTAAGGTAAGGAATGGAAGGTAAGGTAAGGTAGGTTAGGATAGGATAGGTAGGATAGGTAAGGTAGGTAACATAAGGTAAAAGTAAGTTTGGTTAAGATAGGTAGGTTAGGTAAGGTAAGGTAGGTTAGGATAGGATAGGCCTGATAGGTAAGGTAAGATAAGATAAGGGAAGCGAAGGTAGGTTAGGATAGGTAGGATGGGTAGCATAGGTAAGGTAAGGTAGGTAGGATAGGTTAGGTAATGTAAGGTAAGGTAAGTTAGGATAGGTAGGTAAAGTAAGGTAAGGTAGGTTAGGATAGGTAGGTAAGGTACAGTAGTTAGATAGGTAAGGTAAGGTAAGGTAAGCTAGGTAGGTAAGGTAGGTTAGGATAGGCAGGATAGGTAAGGTAGGTAGGATTGGTAAGGTAAGTTAAGGTAGGTTAGGATAGGTGAGGTAGGTAAGGTAGGTTAGGATAGGTAGGATAGATAAGGTAAGGTAGGTAAGGTAAGGTAGGTTAGAATAGGTAAGGTAAGGTAAGGTAGGGTAAGGTAGGACAAACTGTGTGAAATGTTCCTTGGACATTTGTGTCCCTGTATAAAAGCAGTTGTGTTGTAGGAGGACGACAAATCTATATTTTACAGTTTTCGCTGAGTGTCCAGACCTTTAATAAGTCTGGAGTCTGGAGTAAAGGTCTATGGTCTAGTAAAAGGTCTATGGTCTAGTAAAAGGTCTATTAGTGATTAATCAATCAATGGAATAATCGACTCAAACAGAATCTGTCAATCTTTAATCTGAGGACATGCTCAACAGTTTTCCACCATGACACCGTGATGGTGTTGTTCCGTCCCAGCATGCAGACACGCTGCAGACCTGCACTAATAACTCAGTGTCCACACACCGTCTCTGCGTCTTCTTTAGTTGGACGTGTGGAGCAGTTTTGGGTGTCGTCCATCTCATCTTGTGTGGATAGTATTTCACTACACTTCACCGACTGAAGGCAAAAAACCCAGAAAAGGCTGCTGATGTCAGAGAGGTTGGAAAAGATGACACAAGCTATGCAGCATGTGCACAATTTATATGGATATTTCTGTGTGTGTGTGTGTGTGTGTGTGTGTGTGTGAGCATCTGTTGCTGGTCTGTGCATGTGTGTTTATGTGAATGTGAACATTCATGAATGTGTATGTTGGACCAGGATGTTGAGACTCTGTACGCTGGCCTCTATAAGGTGCAGGTGTTTTCAGTCAGACCGTGGTTCCTCAGTCCTTACCCGAGGGTTTTAAGAGACTGACGATCCTTTTAGACCTGTCCCTCTCTGTCCCTCTCTGTCTCTCTCTGTTGCTCTCTGTCCCTCTCTCTGTTGCTCTCTGTCTCTCTGTGTCACTCTCTGTCTCTCTCTGTCTCTCTGTCTCTCTGTCACTCTCTGTCATCCTCTCTGTCTCTCTCTGTCTGTCACTCATCTCCCTCTCTGTCTCTCCTCTCTGTCACTCTCTGTCTCTCTCTCTGTCTGTCACTCTGTCTCTCTCTGTCACTCTCTGTCTCTCTCTGTCTCTCTCTGTCACTCTCTGTCATCTCTCTGTCTCCTCTGTCACTCTCTGTCTCTCTCTCTGTCACTCTCTGTCTCTCTGTCTGTCACTCTCTGTCTCTCTCTGTCACTCTCTGTCTCTCTCTCTGTCCCTCTCTGTCTCTCTGTCTCTCTCTCTGTCTCTCTCTCTCTGTCTCTCTCTGTCTCTCTCTCTCTCTGTCGCTCTCTCTCACATGTATTGTTTCTTTTTTCATTCTGTCTTTCTTCTTGATAAACAGGAAACTGTACTTCTCTTTGTTTGTGTCCAAAAAAGCTTGGAGGAATAAGGAGTGAAGAGCCATAAAAGGCGTTGTGTGATAGTGAAGCACATGCGGAGGGAAAGTGAGGGGAGGTACTCAACCTTGTCAACCAGAAATGATATTCCTACACAAGCAAAGAACATTGTGATTTGTAATTCTATTTACCTACCTACATTTTTCATATCTCTCTATCTACCTCGCTTCCTTCTAACCCACCTACCTTTGTATTTCCTACCTAAAGCACCTAACCCCACCTTGCATTTACCTACCTGGCCTCTTCTAACCCACCTACCTTTGTATCTATCTACCTGGCTTCCTTCTAACCCACCTTTGTATCTATCTACCTAGCTTCCTTCTAACCCACCTACCTTTGTATCTATCTACCTAGCTTCCTTCTAACCCACCTACCTTTGTATTTATCTACCTAGCTTCCTTCTTCCTTTTAAACATGTAAGTTTACTTACGTACAGCAGTATCTATAATGTGTATCAAAGTATGAATGTAAACGGTGGATTAGTGCTACAAGCTTAAAAACACTGGAGATAGATGAGCTCCAGTGGATTCTAAACAACGTCTCATGCATGCTTTACATTTAGCCTTGAAAAGTCAAACATCCACTGTTTCTCTTTCATCTTGTTGTTTGCTGTGAAATCAGCTTCCGTTTTCTGGCAGTGGAAAATGTCTGTCCTTTCCAAGTCAATAGATGAAGTGTATATATTTTCCATAAATGAGATAACTGGCCTCGCCGAGCTCTGACCTCAAGTCAGACTATATGAAAGTCAAAGTGTATGTGAGCGCTGTGGATTCAAAAACACGTTATTACTCTGCATGTCAGGGATGAATAATGTTTTCCATCTCTGGAGGGTGAAAGTCTCTGGAGGACGTCACACGTCACCATGTGTCTGGTATGTGTTTGGGTGTAAATATGTTGCTTGTCAGTGGGTGTGTGCTAATGTTCTCACATTTGTCTGACAGTCTGAGGCCCGGTGTTTTTCTTTTTTATTTTAAATGTAGTCTTTTCTGTGTGTTTTGGCTTTTTATATACACTCAAACTCTGCGTTAGATCTCTTAAAAAATGCTGATGTAGTGAAGATTTTCTATAATTGCCCTCCACTCAAGTGTGTAGTGTCGTATAGAGAAGCAAAACGGAGTTTCTGTTTGTTTGTTTGACAACATCACGTATCACATACTCACATATGTTGCTGGAAAGTCCAAAAAAAAGCAATTCCCCTCTCTACTGTGGCGCCACCATCAGTCTGCCAATAAGAAACATTTCAATTTGTGCATTAAAAACACCTGAGTGGAAACACACAAAACAAACATAAACATCACATTCAAGTGTTTATGCTTGAATGAGGTGGAAAAGTTGGCATATTGATAATAGTTCACATCAGTCACCCACATATGCGTGGGAACACAGTGAGATGGATTCTTCATGCGTCGGCTGTAGGCGACTGGACTTGCTTGAGTTGAGTTGAAGATGTTTCACCTTCATCCTTCATCCTTCTTGAGTAGCTGCTGGGAAGGACCAGGTGTTAAGTTCGGATGCTGGTACCTGTCCAGAGAATCATTTGTTCACCCCTTCCAGTTTTAGGTTGTTGGTTTCACCTGATGCTTTTAGAAGGAGAGCTCAAGTCGTGATGGTTTCTCCAGGTTAACTGAGAACCTTCACGGACAGTTAGATAAGTAACTACCTATCCACCCTATCTGTACTGCCTATCTTCCTTCACCTATACCTATGTATACCTACTTATACACTTTCCTACCTACCTAATATACATCGGAAGGGTTCATACTCTTCGTACTACCATCGCAGATACTTAGTGCCGTGTTTCCACCGAGTGGAATGATTCGGTTCGGTTTGTGTTTCCATTCGGAATAGTACCAAAGTAACCGATCATTTTTCGGTACCCTTCACTTGGCGTGCCAGAGTAATAGTTCGGTACGGTACGGGTGGAGCTACACCCAGGACAGTCAGCTGATTGGGCGACAGAAAAGCGTCCACGACTCTGCGCAGTCTATTCTCACTCAACGCTTGACTTTGTCTTGTTGAGACAAACCGAGCAGGAAAAAACAAGCTCTTGGATGTCCTCCATCTTTGTCTGTGGTGTCACGTTCGATGTTCATGTCATTAGTGCACCGGAACAACTTCACACTACATATGAAAACTCTCTCCGTCCACCAGTTCTCAGTTGAAACACAAGCCTGACCAGGACTTTAACGTTCCAAACTGTCGCGTACTGGACCATGATGGAAACACGGATTATGTTTATTCTTACGCGCTGACTCAGATATCTCTATCTACTGACCCATCTACAAAAAAAGTGATTTTAGAAATCACTTTTTATAACCGGGCCACACGGTGGTGTAGTGGTTAGCACTCTCACCTTGCAGCGAGAAGACCCGGGTTCGAGCCCCGGTTGGAACAAGGGCCTTTCTGCATGGAGTTTGCATGTTCTCCCCGTGTGTACGTGGGTTCTCTCCGGGTTCTCCGGCTTCCTCCCACAGTCCAAAAACATGCAATGTGGGGATTAGGTGAATTGGACACTCTAAATTGACCGTAGGAGTGAGTGTGAGAGTGAATGGTTGTTTGTCTCTAGCTGTGTGTGGCCCTGCGATGGACTGGCGAACTGTCCAGGGTGTACCCCGCCTATCGCCCGATGTAGCTGAGATTGGCACAGCATCCCCCGCGACCCTCTGGTGGAGGATAAAGCGGTTAGATGATGACTGACTGACTTTTTATAACCAAACCAAACCTTGGAGTGCTTCTGCCTCGACGCCATGTTGGCTTCATACCAAACATCGCGTAAATGCAACAAAGGTGGAAACGATAGTGGAATTGTTAAGTGAGCAGGCAAACGGTTCCAAGTAATCGAGCCACTGGGAACCAGCCCCCAACAAGAACTGGTTCTTGATTCCCAACCTTAATGGTACTTTTACTCAGTCAGGAAAAGAAGTGGTATCAGTCCATCTATAGTTCCCCTGAGTTCCCTCTGCAACTCTGATCAAGCTCAGGGGGGGGTGGGGGGTGGGAAGCCACTCCATGTGCTTACACACACACACATACTTAACCAGCCTGGTGCCAGAAGCTATTCATCAGGCCCTCATAGCCGGGCCCTGTCAACCTCCAGCCTCAGGCCTGCAGGCCTCAATCCAGGGGCTGGAGTTCCGGGCTCCCCGCCAGTCTGTCACGGCGCTGGGCCTGGAGCCAGCCTTCCATCAGCTTTGATGTGAGCTGGATCAGCACACGGCTCGACTGTGGAGGGGTGGCCCCTCACTCAGCACACTGAGCGGGTCACTGAGCTACCATGTGCTGAGCAATGTGCACATACATGAGCACACGGCGGCTTTTTTTATTCACGGGATCCTCGTTATAGAATTAAGTTAACGCTTGCACGTTGTTGTATTCTCGTATGATTAAGTGGGCTTAATTGTTTGATTTGGAGGCTTTGTTGAACGCCAGCTAATGAACATTGCAATAAATAAACTAGTTTTTTCTTTCTTTCTCTACGGCTCCACATGCCGGGGTGTCATTTGTCAGATTCTCATCATGTTTGGAGACTGAAATATGGCGTTCCATGGAACAGGAGGATTGAGAGATTGATTACAGCGGCAGGAGAGCAGGCAAAGGTGATGAACGGTTGAATTATATCGTGTTTTAAAGTCGTGTGCCAACTCTCATCTGCATAGACAGGTTTCTCTCTCGCACGTAAACACCCGCAGGCTGCCACGTAAAATAAAACACACACACTTTTACACGCCACAAAAACACGAACATCCGACGACGAGTTGAGCAACGGATTTCACTCGACTGTAAACAACATTCCTGTGATTGACAGTTGAGAGGAAAACTCTGTGGTATTTGAGTTTAATGGAAATCATTGGGTTTTTGTTTCTTTCTTTTTCTGTTTCTTTTTTTAGTCGCGGTTCGACCTCGACGTCGTGAGACGAGGACGTGCTGGACTGTAGCTTCACCTCATATCTCTGTCCGTCCTCTGCTTTCATGTCTCACTCTTTTGCTCACTCTGGATTGTGACGCAACATATTACACTTCAGTTGGATGTTACCATATGATTTCTGGCAATAAATAAAGATACAGTGTGTTATTGCAATTTATTACAAATGTTATTGTTTGGACGTGATATTAGTCGCGAGAAGTAAGACGACGTTTTACGTGGAAACACGACAAATTACGACATGATACGATAAGATATTTTCCAATACGTTATGGTAGTTTATGTTATAATATGACACGATGCATTAAGATACAGTAACATAAAATATGTTACGATGTGGGTTTTTCTACAGACGATGCATATTTCTTATCCATATATTTTGCTGATAAAACGTAAAGGTTAAATCATAACAAAACAAATTCAGTTATTGAACAAAATTCAATAATAATGTAAAAACGTAAAATATTAAATTGGTAAAACAGGTCGTCAAAAACAGCTTTTATCAACTCTTGGAGATCAAAAATAATTTTCTGATGAATAAATAATAATCTGCCAATGCTGATTATTAAAAATGGGCCCAATTAATCGTAAGCTAGTGAGTGAAATATAGACTCTGTCTTTTTTCCGTGTCCGCCTTCAGTTATTGTATTCTAAACAAATAATTGACCGTTTTCCATGTGGCGTTCCGTTGCTTCTCTCTTTCCCTGACGAGCCGGGTCGTAACAATCTGCGGGTGCGGCGCTAAAACAACAGCGAGGGATACGTTTGTGCTCGTAAAAACTGCAACTGCTGTGTTTTTCGAGGCGCCGTCGCTGCCAAATCCGACAAATAAACACGACATACAATACGTGGGAATATTCGGTGGCCTTTCCCAAAGCCCCCCCTGTGAGAACAGCCCCAGCCAATAGGAAGTGTGAGCAGACAGAGAGTCTCACACAGTCATGTTCACCTTTTAAAAAGAGGTGTTAGGTTTATTGGATGTAGCAGGACATTACCTGCGTATCCCAGCGATTCCATTTTTCCGTCTGATTCATTAACCACAAAGGCCTCAGTGTGAAGCCCCGGTTTAAACACCTTATTTCATTAAGTGCTTTTTAATGAGCGCACTCACCAGCGCGGGTGTCAGTCACCAGGAGAGAAAACGGCCAAACGCTGTTGGAAAAATGTGCTTTATTACACATTTTCTGAGCGACGGTAAAAAAAGTTACGAGGAGAGTTCGCGTCGACGCTTCCCTCGTTCTCTCGGTTCCGTTGCATCCTGTGTGACCTTTGTTGGGGATTTGTTTGCATTTCTGTTCCCACTGAGGCAGACAGTGGAACGTTTGCATGACTGGGCCTTCATGCTCACTTACAGTAATAATATGGTCCAATTACTGTGTTTGTGTTCGTCTGTTTCTCCCATTTATTTGACTTTTCCTGTGCAGCTGCTCATCTTCACCCGGGACTTCTTTCTTGGCTCTGAGTGTTAAAGGGTTAGTTTGGGTTAGTGTTTGGGGTATTACATACAGGTGACTGCCCTCTGTGCTGAAGAGCAGCCGCGGGCAAAACACAAGGCTGCGATGGAAAAGAAGTCCGATTTCTTTTCTTTCCTTTAATTTTAAATAAAAAAAATGTGTGCAATAAACTGTGTTTATATAAAGTCTAAAGATCTAAACTATGCCTTTAATCCATTTGCAGAATTTTACTCACGACATCACGTTACCGTGTATCAACATCATCTATCGCTCCAATAATCTGTATTTATTAATCCATAATTTGCTTTAATTCAGCGTGACTGCTCTAATGACGGAAAGATTCATTTTCTGTTTTTCTATCAAACGTTTTCACACGAGACGTCAGGTGATGGATCACCGTCGACGGCCGGTGACTCACCAGAATCTCGCTGTTCAACAGCTGAACTTCAACACTTCACTGATTCACGCTTCATTAATGCGTACGTTAACGCACATGACTTCATGCTCATGTCTCTGCGCGCGTCCGACGACACTTTCTCTCCTCACGGCGATCCCATCCACCGCCGTGATTGCGATGTATTACACGAACTTACGTGAACTTTGGTTCGATGTCTTTGCTTTTTGTCACTTTTCAGAATAAAAGCAGATGTTTCTGAGGCGACTGAGGGTCACATCCTGTTCTGACACAGAGTTCTTACATATTTCAAATGTTATCATCTGAAATAAACGTGTATGGTTTGGCAGATGCCGTGCTGCCAGCAGGTGGCGCTCTATGCCCACGACCTTTGGGTAACTTATCGATTAACCGTACGTTAACGTATGAATCGTACGATTAACGCACGATTTAACGTACAATTAACGTACGATTAATGTACGATTAACGTACAATTTAACGTGCTCAGGCGAGTTTGTTCATTTACGAAATGTGCAAGTTGCCAAGATGGACTCCAAATTCAAAATGGCCGACTCCACCAAGTTTCGTGAAATTTGGTGCACCTTAGTTTTGGCTTCGTCGTAGCAGGTTTCAACTCTGGAGGGCGCCACGTTTACATATTTGGGATGTTGTTTCTTTAATGTGTAAACAAAGAGAATCCAAGTGAAACTATGGCCACTTTTTTTTAACATTTACAACAATTCCAAAGTTTTCTTTGCAAATCCCAAAATTCTGGTGTCACTTTGTTTGTGAAAAGATGAGAGAAGCCTCCTCATTGGTCAGCCTCACTCAGAACAATGTCAATAAAGAGGGAGTACAAGCTCCATTTTGACCGTTAGAGACACAATTGACGTGTCCCTGTGTTGGACTGGTGACTTGTCTGGAGTGTGACCCCGCCTCTCGCCCGATGTCAGCTGGGATTGGCACCAGCGACCCTCCTGTGAGACGATGAGTGAGTGAGTGAGTGTTTCAGGAAGAGGAAGCTGCGTATTTAAACGTATTAACTCGCCGCGTTGTGACATCATCAGTCGTCGAGGACGAGGACGGAGGAGGAAGTGGAAGGAGCTGCTGTAACTGGGCAGAGCGGCGCTGATGTCAGTGCAGCCCCAGGAGCCCACTTCACTGTAATCCACCCTGGATTAACAGGCTGACAGAATCACTCAGCTGCTGCCTCTGACCTGGCACTCACACACACACACACACACACACACTCACACATGTGTGTGTGTGTGTGCGTGTGGCAGTGACTCGGCAGAAACACACGGAGCGTCAGCGTTTATCAGGACGATGAAAATGTGACAGTAAAAATCCTGTAAAACATTTAAGAGCGGAAAAATCTTCACTTTTTCTGAAATCCTTAAACTCATCATAAGAAGGTGAATATGTTTCCACATCTGTGAGCCACGCACACACACACACGCACACACACACTCTCATCCTCCTGCTTTACATTTCTCCCTGTAATTCTCTCCTGCCATGTTCCTCTGCTTTGCATCAGTATTTATTGAATCATGACTGTGAGGTGGTGGTGGTGGGGGGGGAGGTAAATGTATTATTAAGTTACCGTGGTAACCACTTCAACATAGCATAAGACAAACTTAAGGAAATAAACATGATTAGGGGAAGAACAACAGATGAATGTCCAGAGTCTTGTTGTGGCGAGCAGCTGTCTCCACTGCCCCCTACTGTCTGTCAGCGGAACAGCAGCATCACAGGATCAGGGCCGTCGTCATGGAGTCGTCAGAATCAGGAGGCAAGAAGCAAACACCTGAGCCAGGTAACGACGTTAATGAGGAAGAGGAAAGCACACTAGTTAACGCCGGAGCGGGGACGTGGACGTGGACGAGGACGTGGACGTGGACGAGGACGTGGACGAGGATGTGGCTCCATTGAAAACAGTGAGTTTTTCCAACAGTGAGGACAAAGAGGTAGCCGATGGATGTTTAAGGTGGTGTACTCCTAAACTGTAGGGGGAGCTGTGTAGAGAAAAAGCTGTGTTCTGTGGCAGGTTTTTTTCGTCTGTGTTGCGACACAGAGCAGAGATTTGGACAGAATCTGGTTTGTGGACGTTTTCGTGTTTTCTTAACGCTGTAGTGTTTGGCTCTCCAGGGCCACCGTACAACAACAACACGCCGGCCGGAGCTCTGCGGTGCAGTTCGGTTCAGATCGGTGCGAGGTTCGAGTTTGTGCTACTTTTACAAAATAAATGAGGCGTGGTCGTTGTCATGACACGGAAGACACACACACAGACACACACAAAGCCTCAGTCATACACATTGAGAAACTGTGACCTCTATGTTTAACCCTTCTATTTTCAGGAGGAGTTTCGCCCCATTGAAACAACTTGTGGCGTGAGCGGTTTCTCGGAGGAGGTGGAGGTGGACTGAGATAGAACTGGCAGTAAGGACAGAGGGACAGAGAGACAGAGACAGAGGAGGGGGGACCGGAAACTCTGTGGCGTGGACCCGTCCCTCTGATCCAGTGCAGACTGTTCCTTCGAAAACACACAAGCCACAATCCCAAATAGCTCTGACTGCAGCTCGCCTCTCGTCTTCATGCTAAAGCGAACGGAACAAACTGGACTCTTTCTGCTGTGAGCTTTGCCAGAGCTGCTGCTGCTGCTGCTGCTGCTGCTGCTGCTGCTGCTTCTGCTGCTGCTGCGTGAGGTTCTGTGTCTGTCGTTCTCCACCAGAATCACTCCACGTTACTTATTCACGCGACGACAGACGTGCACATCAGTGTGAGAGCGATTCAACCGCTGAGCGAATGATGACAATGATAATCCCTGGTTAGGGTTTAATATATATATATTTATTTTCTAAAAAAAAGCATGAATCAAGATTGTGTCTCAACATCATCGCTTTAAAAAGTCCTCGTAAAACTGTAACATCCATTAAAACACACCCAGACGTCCACGGAAACACCTGAGCGTCCTCATTAATCTGTAAAAACACACCAAATGTCCATCGAAACACACCTGAGTGTCCTCAGGATACTGTAATAAATAAGCGAGATGTTTGTGAACAGAATCACTTTACGACACAAACGTCACATTCAAGTAACAGCAGGTCAGTTAGGGTTCACACTGGTCCGCGTGTGTTTCTGGTGTCTGTTGTGATTAAAAACACAATGATTTAAAGATTTAACATTAAAGCAGAAGAAGAAGAAGGAGCAGAATTGGCCAAAGTTCAAGCGGAGGTTTATTTTTTCTCCACAGATGGTAAAATGTAGAGCAGTATTACATCAACATGTGCAGCCTGGTATATTTCTTCTTCTTCTTCTTCTTCTTCAGTAGAACATTAGTTCAGGCTTTTCCACAACAGGAACAGAATCAACAAAACATTTATGAACGTATAGATTTGTGGTGAGCAGAGTCGGCCTCAGCGCCTGAAGAACCTCAGAGGAAGCAGCAGACGCTCTCTCCTCTCCACTGTCGTCAGTAACGTCGCCGCTCTCTTTGTTTTCTTTGCATAGTTTCAACTTTAACGGCAGTAAATGTTGCTTTACGACGTATACGTTTATTTACTGCGAGGAAAGTAGATCAAACTATAAAGAGGGTGTGAAACAGATGAAGAACCGTCTGTTTCGAGGTGTTTCGTCCACATGCAAACGCTGTTTTAGGAAAACAAGACGTCATACTGTCGTGTTTGGAGATTATTTGACAGTGTTGTATGGTGGCCCTGGAGTGTCAAACAAAACAACGTTAAGAAAGTGCTACAACTCTAGGGCCACCGTAGAAGACATCATGTTCTGATTTGTAAACCACTCACTCTCCCACACCAAAGTCCACAGAGGAATCAGTGATTTTAACATCACACACACACACACACACACACACACAGGAGTTGCCTCCATCACTAAATTCTAATGAATTATTTTGTCACTTCAGTGTCTGAAATCCTTTGTTCACATTGACCTCAGTGACATAAAGTGACCACACGAGGCAGCAGAGGACCAGCAGCTAAAATCACTGATTTTCTCTCTGGACCTTGGTGTGGGAGAGTGAGTGGTTTACAAACCTCAGTTTCCTGTCAGTCTGCGATCATATCCTTAAGAAAGAAACTTATCGTCAACCTCATTCCCTCACAAGAAAGTCACAGAGTGGAAACAAGTCGTGAACGTGTGGTGGAGACAGGTGAGCTCACACATATCTGTGGTTTAGTCCAACTAACGAGACTGCAGCAGCAGAGGCCACGCCTCCTTCTCTCTGAGTGCGGGCTGCACTTTACAAAGTGCTCTTTGCGGTCAACACTTAATTGTGTGTGCAAACCTAAATCGCAACCTTATCACCCTGCGACCGCAGAAGCGAAAAGACGTCATTATTCTCCGCAGAGCAGGCGTGTAAGTATTTACCCGTATTATCTCTCACGCTCTGAGTGAGAGTCTGCCACAGTAGTGTTTACAAAAGGTGAAACACATCTGGAAGGATCTGAGGATGAGCGTGTCTGGTACCTGTGCACCTGTGGGTGTCGTGTTTCGCCCGCCTGCCGTGCACCTGGATTTCAGAAAAATTCCCTGTGGCTCGCTCAGACATGATCAGAGGAGCCTCGTCCAGCATGAGCCAGCACTCTCTGACCTCTGAAACCTCTGTTGACACAAGGTTCAAATATATCAAAACCTTTTCCTCCTCTTTCTTTTTTATTCACTGACAAAGAGCAGGAGAAATGATCGAGCAGGGACCGTCTACAAAGGGCAGATTTGAACAAATATTTAACAACTACACCATCATAGTGTAGTGTCGTCAAACCTTCTGGAAACTTCACTGCTGTACTGTACGTGACCCGACACCACTCCATGGTTTTGTGATTGTTTATTAGTAATCATTTTGCATTTTTATTTTGAAAAACAAACGAATGAATGATTCAAAAAGACATTTGTCGATTTTTGGTTGCCAGGCTCTGTCAAGTATGGAAGACCATTTCCAGAACAACAACAAAAAATAAAGAGGTAAAACAGCCTCGATAAGAATAAAATAATAAAGAAAAGTCATAATTATGAGATAAAAAGTCATAATTAAGAGATACAAAGTCATAATTATGAGATAAAAAGTCGTAATTATTTAATAAAAAGTCATAATCATGAGATAAAAAGTCATAATTATGAGATAAAAAGTCTTAATTATGAGATAAAAAGACATAATTAAGAGATTAAAAGTCGTAATTATGAGATAAAAAGTCATAATTATGAGATAAAAAGTCATAATTATGAGATAAAAAGTTGTAATTATGAGGTAAAAAGTCGTAATTATGAGATAAAAAGTTGTAATTATGAGATAAAAAGTCATAATTAAGTGATAAAAAGTCGTAATTATGAGATAAAAAGTGATAATTATGAGGTAAAAAGTCATAAGAAAAAAAAGTCATAATTATGAGATAAAAAGTCATAATTATGAAATAAAAAGTCATAATTATGAGGTAAGAAGTTGAAATGTTTATATTTTTGTATATTCTTATTATCAAAGCTAAGTTTTACCTCTTGTTTTGGGCTTCCATAGTAAAGTCTTCTTCTGTGATTATATACATTTATAATGTCTTTTTCCTCCTCCGCTTTATTCTCTTTAAGTCTTTATTCTCGTTCAGATTCTCTCTCTTGACTTTGTATCTTGTGTGTTTTTGAATATTGGCCCGTGTGACACCAATCACAAATGTAAACACTTGTCGTGATGTAACACAAGTGCACACATGTGGGGCCAATTGACAGGGTCACATATGGGATGTGCTCCTGAAGTCAGTATCATTTTACCAGAGTAAATATTAGTCAATGTCAGGAGCGTTTACGCTGTAATGGAAGTCCTTCAGCTCCTCTCTTCTCCTTATTACCCCCCACACTCTCTCGTGTCGCCCCGTCCCTCATTACCCAATCTTCTCCCCCCCCCAACATGTTCTCTGCATCTCTTCACAATCTATGCATCTACACCAACACCAGAACCCGCCTCCATACTGAAAATCCCCCTCTTCCTTCTCCATTCCATTAACTGATCCACCGTCACTGGATCATTGAACGGGTTCTTACAATAAAACCTTGATGTTCCCCTGAGACACCACATCTCCAGACTGTCCTCATCTGTTCTGGAACAGCTGTCGTCCACTACTATACTACGACATACTAACCTATGACTTTTTATACTGATTTTGAACGACATACTAAACTATGACTTTTTAGACTGATTTTGAACGACATACTAAACTATGACTTTTTAGACTGATTTTGAACGACATACTATACTATGACTTTTTTGACTGATTTTGGACGACATACTATACTATGACTTTTTTGACTGATTTTGAACGACATACTATACTATGACTTTTTGGTCACATTTTGGACAACATACTATACTATCACTTTTTGGTCAAATTTTGGACAACATACTATACTATGACTTTTTGGTCACATTTTGGACGACATACTATACTATGACTTTTTTGACTGATTTTGGACGACATACTATACTATGACTTTTTTGACTGATTTTGGACGACATACTAAAGTATGACTTTTTGACTGATTCTTTTTAGACTGATTTTGAACGACATACTATACTATGACTTTTTAGACTGATTTTGAACGACATACTATACTATGACTTTTTTGTCTGATTTTGAACGACATACTAAACTATTACTTTTTTGTCTGATTTTGAACGACATACTAAACCAGGGGTCGGGAACCTTTTTGACTCAGAGAGCCATGAAAGCAAAATATTTGCAAATTTATTTCAGTGAGAGCCATATAATATATTTTAAGACTGAATTTAACTAAATGTGAGTATAATAAGCCTCTGAATTTATTCTTTTAAATAATGTTGTTATAATACTCACCATTAATGCGACTTCTGGTTCTTGTGGACCCTTTTATTGGCAGAACAGCAAGACTTTCTTCGCGCAGTGTGTCACCAGCAGCATATCTTGCAATCACACTGAACTGCGACAAATGACTTACGTCTGTTGACTCATCCAAAGCCAGGGAATAGAACGGTGCTGCATTTATGTCATTCACTTGCGTTTCCTCCACTTCCAAAATCGATGGATGGATTAAAACAAGTGATAATATTTTATGTTTTATCTGAAAAGCCGTAATCTGCGAGCCAGATGCAATCATCAAAAGAGCCACACCTGGCTCGCGAGCCATAGGTTCCCTACCCCTGTACTAAACTATGACTTTTTTGTCTGATTTTGAACGACATACTAAACTGCCTTTTTAGACTGATTTTGAACGACATACTATACTATGACTTTTTTGTCTGATTTTTAACGACATACTAAACTGACTTTTTGTCTGATTTTGATTTTGTTCTGATTTTGAACGACTATGACATTTTGTCTGATTTGAACGACATACTATACTATGACCTTTTAGACTGATTTTGAACGACATACTAAACTGTGACTTTTTTGTCTGATTATGACTTTTTTGACAGATTTTGAACGACATACTAACTATGACTTTTTTGTCTGATTTTGGACGACATATTATACTATGAGTAGTGGTTAGCACCTTTGCCTTGCAGGAGAAGACCCGGGTTCGAGCCCCGGTTAGAACAAGGGCCTTTCTGCATGGAGGTTGCATGTTCTCCCCGTGTGTGCGTGGGTTCTCTCCGGGTTCTCTGGCTTCCTCCCACAGTGCAAAAACATGCAATGTGAGGATCAGGACTAAACTATGACTTTTTCGTCAAAATTTGGACGACATACTAAACTATGACTTTTTTGTAACATTTTGGACGACATACTAAACTATGACTTTTTGTAACATTTGGACGACATACTAAACTATGACATTTTTGTAACATTTTGGATGACATACTAAACTGACTTTTTTGTCAAAATTTGTACGACATAGTAAGCTAAGACTTTTTTGTCAAAATTTGTACGACATACTAAGCTAAGACTTTTTTCACATTTTGGACGACATACTAAACTATGACTTTTAGTCACATTTTGGACCACATACTAAACTATAACTTTTTTTTCACATTTTGGATGACATACTAAACTATGACTTTTTTTTCACATTTTGGACGACATACTAAACTATGACTTTTTTGTCAAAATTTGGACGACATACTAAACTATGACTTTTTTTGTCACATTTTGGACGACATACTAAACTGACTTTTTTGTCAAAATTTGTACAACATACTAAGCTAAGACTTTTTTGTTACATTTTGGACGATATACTATACAGACATAATATACAGACAACAAACATTTTTTTAAAATCAAAAAATAGTTGCTGCTGGTTTTACATTTGATATTTATTGAAACAAAGTAGAACATTGAGCCAATTTGTAAAAAGTAACAAAATATCAGCTATTACACATTTATGCTAAAACAAACCTCAAATTCATGGAGAAGCTTATAAATATACATCGTTGGATCGGCAGAGTTGAGAATCATCACAGGGACAGTGAGCAGTGAACTGAGTGGTTTCTTTTTCTGTGGCAAAGATTAAAAACTGAACAACTGTGACAAACGTGTGTGAGAGAGTGAAGCAGAACATGAGTGAGAAGAACAAGTGTTTAAGAAACGATAAGGTGCTTTTCCCTTTAACAAACAGTGACGCCGCCATTGTGAACACAAAATGTTAGTTTTTAAACTTTGAATTTTTTGATTTGCAACATACAGTGCGTTCCAGTTGAACTCAGAGGTTGTAAATTTACTTGAGAGTAGGGCGGTTTGATTGGAGCGCCCCCTGGGGTTGTCGTTTACTTGTTAATGCCCCAATTTACAATTCAAGATGGCTGCTCAGAGCATTAACATGTGAAGGATGTAATTTTTGTTGTTTGGTTTAGCACTCGAGTCTCATTCATACGGTTATTAAAAAGGACTTGATTGACTTCCTTGTTAGCACAGTTAGGCAACTTCTGACTAAATTAGCCAGAAAAACAACATGAAATTAGTTAAAAACCACTACAGTACCTAGCTAAACCATGTTGTTATCAGACTTGTGAAGTTCTAAAGGGGAACTGGAAGATACTTAGATCGGGCACAGCATAATTTTCAGCTAGTGAAACTACAGCTAAACCATCTTGTGCTGTTCTTTGGAAACTGGAACGTATTTAACACGAGTGGAACGTTTTCAGTTCTGCATGAGTTGAAAAAATAAACAAATTAGTCGAAAACTACTAAGTTAGCTTGCTAGTTAGCAAACGCAGCTATACCATCTTGCTATACTTGTGAAGTTTGGGCGAAACTGGAACGTATTTAACTCGAGTGTAATGTCATTCCCAGTCCTGAATTAGTTGGAAAAAAACAATCAAATTAGTCGGAAACCCACTAAGTTAGCTTGCTAGTTAGCTAAACCATCCCACTACAAGGTTCTGTGGAAACTGGAACGCACTACAGTTCAGATGATTTCACATGTTTGAAGCTTAAAAAGGAGAATCTGGTTAAAAACAAAATAAATACAGTTTACTGATCGTTGGATAGACACACAGTACAGTACTATATACACAGAGCATTGACTATTTCACCACTGTAACCACAACGTTGCCCATATATATTCAAACCATGTTACGTATTGTAGAATAATGTTATGTTAATGGATAATCTGAATTAATATGGAAAAGAATGTAAGCTATAATATGGATATAGTATTTTGCTGATGCACTGTAGTAAAAACAAAATAAAAATAACACAAGAAGAATAAGAACAGCTGAACAGACACATACAGACAGGTTTACGCCTCTGTATCAAAGTGCATAATGGTGGAGGGCTTGATGCGGCACCTAGGTGGCGCTAAAGCCTGATTTATACGTCATGGCACAACATGTGAAGTTTAAAATGTAAAAGTTTCTATCGTCTTTCTGTCCACCCGCACGGAAACATTCACAATCGACTGTTTCTAAACCACGGGCATGGGTAAACCGCTCAAGAGCGCCCCCTGAAGTCAGCCCATGGTGGGCATTTGTCCTCAATTTGCCAAAAACAGCAGGTGTACATTTGATTTATGTCCATAAAAGCAAAAAAAAAATATCTTGTAGCTACATCACAAGAAGTCAACCATCTTGGAACACACGTGACTCGAGTTCCGACTACAGAGTTCCACGAAGTTCGCATCTCCTTTATATTTGTGCTACTTTTCTTTGTTTTGATAGTTTATGGATTTGATAAAGTCGGACGTGAGAAAAATAGGTTTTAGTCCAACGGTTGTAAATAGTTGCACAATGAAGTATAAATCAGGCTTCAGGTTTCTGGGAGAGCTGAATTATATATAAAAAAATAAAGGCCCAATCCCTAAAACTGCTCTCTGTTTGTAGCCACTGTGCTCAAATAACCGGAACAAGGATGGGTTTTTGGAGCGAGCCCATGAAAACACATCCACACATGACGAGTGATCTCCTCTCTGCACGGAACTCTTGTTAGAAATGGAATCAGTGTGAGCCGTTTGACAAGAAAAGTGTTTTTTTTGGATGAAATGAAGTGGAAACATTTCCAGACATTTTTTAGGCACTTGCAGGGATTAAAAATCAGCTGGTGATGACTGGGCCAAAATAAAACAGAACAATCTCAAAATAAATATTTCACGATACTCTCAGTTTCTGAAGACATAGGATTTTTTTTTTTTGAAAAAAAAAAAGAGTCAGTCTTTTCACAAAGGCATAATTGTTTAACTCTATAAATATAATTTATATAGTTTCTTTCTTCCATTCTCTCACACGCGTCTGCGGGCACACGCATGAGCACACGAGTCTGCGAGCACACGCGTCTGCGAGCACACACGCGGGCACACGCGTCTGCGAGCACACGCGCGGGCACACGCGTCTGCGAGCACACGCGCGGGCACACGCGTCTGCGAGCACACACGTCTGCGAGCACACACACGTCTGCGAGCACACACACGGGCACACGCCGGCTCCTCACTTGCAGACAAACTGGTCCACGATTTTGGTGCAGCGCTTGCACTTGACGTAGCAGCACCAGTGGAACTTGCAGTGGCAGCGCTCGACTATCTGCGCCTTGTACTGGTCGTAGCCGCGGCCGCAGCACATCAGCTCGCACCCATCCATGCCTTCTGACGTCTTGTTGCAGAGGCGGCCCACCGTGCCCAGCGAGCCCGTGCTCTGGTTCTGCAGGCAGTAGTCCGGACTGGACTCAGTGTAGACCAGGTCGTGGCTCGTGGGAGCGTTGAACTTGTTGTGCATCTGCACCATCTTGCCGCGCGAGTTGAGCTTCATGGACGCGGCGCTGTCGTACTTCTCCTTGAGCGCGTCGCCCACCTTACGGAAGTCGGCCAGCTGCAGCCAGCAGGTCTTCAGGCTGCAGGAGCCGGAGACGCCGTGGCACTTGCACGACACGTGGGCGAGATCTGACACCGTCTGGAAGCAGAGAGGAGAGAGACGACACCAGACGTTAAACAGACGCAGAACTTTGACCAACATTCCATCATCACTTGTTTTATGCCATTTTATTTGGCTGATGTAATAATTTATCGGTCATAATTTGCGATTTTCAGATCCTGTGTGTGTGTGTGTGTGTGTGTGCATAATCTGTGTTTTCCATATCTGTGTTCGTCAATCCCCATCACCGTGGACATGTGAAGGTTCTCGCTCATCTACAAAGGTTCAGAAGTTAGCCTAAACTTAGATGCCGTCTCTCAACTGCAACTCCATTCTCGTGTCTCGGGTTCTTCACTGGACCTGGTCTACACCGAGTCCAACGCCTAATGTAGTTTTTGGCCCTGCACAGCCACCGTCGACACATGCAGCCGCTCACCCAACACTGAAGCCCATAGATTCTGGGATTGAGGACAAATCAAAGCGTGTGGGAAAATGAACTGGAATATTCAGTCATTTAGTGCCGACCGAGAATGTAGAAACATGGCGGCGACACAAGCACCTGCACTCAGAGGGGGCGGGGCCAAAATCCACAGCAGACAATTCTGTGAGAATGTCCTTACATTTTAAGATCTGATACTTAAAAGGTATATAAATCCTTTAACTGGGCTCCAAGTCTCCTCAGACGTGTTGGACACACGGCGGAGTTAGCATCAGAAGACGGGTTTGAGTTTGAGTTACACTTTCACAGAAACAACCATGTGGATTCAGGTAAAGTGTCTTCAATAAGAAACAGCTTCTGTTTTCCTTTAAATAAAAAGTGGGACAGCTGTTGTTGCCCCTGCTGCACATGGTCCCGATTATTGACGGTGATTGACAGATGACAGGTACAATAGGAGCCTGGTGGTCAGGTGACGCCTCTGGTTGTCACAGCGCTGGTCAAACCATAAATCTACAGGCAAAAAAGGTGGGCTACATTTTGCAACTGGAAGACGACGTCGATTGTATATATTTCTGGAGCAATTTAACCTTTGACCTCAAGAAAAAAAACAGACAAAAGTGAAGATCTGGACAATCTGAAGGATCCGAAATCAACGCGGAGCTACAGATTTTCTTCATCATCGCAGAAACAATATCTGCCGTTTATTCTTCTCATGATCTCATGACAACGCGATCCTGTCCATGTCCTCAATAACGCGTTGTCCACTCGTTTGTCCTCCTTTAATCTGGCAACAGATATGTTAGCGTTTCCTTTGAGGTGGTTTCAAGATGTTTGGAGAGGAGAAGCAAAGCCCAGAGCTGCCTCCACCGTCTCCTTCATCTGCCCACAGATCAAAGGCTCAGACGGAGCTGTTACACAGATGATCAGCGGAGATCATCTCCCTGACCTGGATTATCTCAGCTCGGTGTCGCTCCACATGTGCTGCGAGTGTGTTTGTGCACGTAATCCCGCCCACCCTCGCTCGCTCGCTCTTACCCTCCTGCCGGCCTCGTTGTTGTGGAGATTCATCTGCTGCCGCGCGCTCTCGTACGTGCCCTTCGGGTAGCTCTTCTCCCTCTCGCGCGCGTCCACGAACTCTTTGGAGAACCTGTATCCGTAGTTGAGGTTGTCCCCGCAGCCGCCCCACAGCCAGTCCCGGGGCAGATCTTTGGGGCGAGCCGCCCGGCTGCACCCGCAGCTGGAGAGCTCCCCCTCTCTGCAGGCGCGGCTCACTGCGTTCACCACCCCCGCGGCGCTGATGGCGTACGTGAACGCCGTTTCCCGACTTCCTGTGGACGCAGAAGGACAGAAGATCGCGTGAAATTCACTATCAAAACTCACTCACTTATTTTTAAGTTTTTCATTCAGGGTTCACGTGTGAATACTTTTGTGTAACGAAATGAAAAGAAAAGAAATAAAAAGCTACAATACTGAAAAATAAAATCTGAGTTTTAATCTTAAAATTCTGACTTTTTCTCAGGATTGTTCAGATAAAAAGCACAAAAAATCAATAATAATTCATCTCATTTTAAAAAAAAATACCAAGAAAAAGGTAAATAATTATGGAAGTAAAACTTAACCATTATAATAAAAATGTCCTCAAAGTCGAAATAATGAGATAAAAAGTTGAAATTTAGGTTTTTTTTACTTTTTATCTCATAATTTTGACTTGGAGGATATTTTTATTATCCAGTTTTATCCCTTTTAAATAACAGTGATGATTGCCATTTAAAAGAAATTACACAAAGTTTAGAAAAGAAGAAAAAGAAATGTGAAGTGTGTTCATTCTACGTTAATTCTGTGATTTTGTTTCACAATCAACATTCAAGATTCATTTTTAAGACAAAATGAGCAAATTCTGACATTGACCTTAAAAGAAAATCAAGTTAGCCTCATTTTTAGAGAATATCATGATGTCTTCGTTATTGTGATGGATTCAAATCAAACATTTATTGACAACTAAACTGAACGCTCGATGATTTTCTAACTGCGTTCTTTCAAAGTGTGATTTCCATTTGAAAATGATTCATTGTTCAGCCTGATTGAACAACAACTATTTGCATAATTAACAAATTTCTCCATAATGTTTTGCATTTATTTTAACTAATTTTAGAGAAGCAAAAATAGCAGAAGATCGTCACATTTAAGGTTAAAAATAAAATAGATAAATATACATATAAATTGATTCATCTTCATAACCCTGAGAACCAGAGTCCAAAAACCAGAACCGCTGCCATTTCATCATCTGCTCCTTCATTTTGTGTATTTATTTGAAAACGCTCTGTTTATGGACGCACGGCGCGGCGCTGTGATGTCATGTGACAGCGTTCGGCCCACACCCCGTGCCAAACGCTGCAGGCTCCTCATCACCAGCGTTCTCAACACTGGACTCTGGTTTGCTGATGTTGGGCTTCGGCCAGAGAGAAGACAGCGCCCTCCAGTGACGGAGATGCCTCCTGACAAGCCTCTTGCACTTTCACCCAAATTGAAACTGACAATGATGTTTGTGCTTTAACTGACAGGACAAGAGAGTCTGGTCGACTCCCACTGTTTCTCCTCCACGCGTTTCCTCTACAGACACGAGAGGTCGGGATTTTCACAAGAAAATTCAAGAAAATGGCTTCGTAAAAAGCCGCAGTCCACAGGAGGAAAACCAAGATGAGGAGATAAGCAGAGGAAAAAGGAAACTTTGAGTCTCAGCGCTGACACTGAAGACAAAATAAAAATGCACAGCTTGTGTACCTGCTGGGCTGAACCTTCACAGGCGACGCCCTGATGGAAAGAACACATGGACGGAGGAGAACGCGAGAGCAGAAAGACACGATGACCAAGGAGATACGTTAAAGACATCTGAGGAGGAGGAGGAGGAGGAGGAGGAGAAAGGACGACGATGGTGGAGAAGAATGAAGAGGTCAAAGTCTGAGAAGAGAAGCCCAGGTGCTGGCAGGAGGCGAGCTTGATTTATTCATCGAGATTCTACAACAACTAGCAGGAGGAGACTTGGACGATAGGACAGACAGACAAAGAGACAGATGTCCCCCTGTCTTCTCCTCCTCTACCTACAGCCTAAAGCTTCTGCCAAAACCAGACAGGGGAGAAGGTCAATGAGCAGCAGGAGGCGTGTCCTCAGCCAGAGGAGGAGGAGGAGGACACGAGTCTCTCTTATAGTCAAGTAGCTTTTAACATACAAGGAATTTGCTTTAGTGTTTTGGTGCCGGACACAAAAAACCCGTCAAATCCTGGGTTTAAACCTTTCTTTTAAAATCAGCATTCACTCTTGGGTCAAATGTCTCTGCTTTGGGTCCGATCACAATCAGTGAGAACGTACGACGCGGACGTTCACCGTCTCGCCTCAAACGACCTGGGGCCAAAATGATCGGGAGAGGGCGATAAAAATCTAACACAAGCTTAAAATGATATCACAATATTCATGGCTATATTTCATCAAACTTCACGACTAAAGTGAAAAAGTCTTTGTTTTGTTCAATCTAAAAACAGACAGAAATAATCTAATTATACCTTAATGTAACATCATACATATTTTGTAATTCTCTTTAATTGGAAAACTGGGAAAGAAAACGCCTTTCAAACAACATGTGACCCAGAAGTGGGCAAGTGTCTTTCAAAATAAAAGCCTTGATGATAAACAAGTGCAGATCAGTGTAATGTAAAGAAACTAAGTATTGCTGCACTGATGTTCATCATCTCTACAACAGATGGCAGTATAAAGGAATTAGCCAATGATGCCACATGATTAGCATGTTAGCATAGCCATTAAGCATTAAAGTCTTTAGCAAAACGTAGTTTTTACAACTTTTTAATTCATTTAATAAAACTTTATTAGCGCTTAAAATCACTACAAAATTGGATGAAGGAAAAGATATGAAGTCTTGTTTGCAGTTTTATCGCAGGACGTACCCTATGCTAATGTTAGCATAAAAGAAAATTCTGCCAACGTGCTAAAAATGACTCAGCTAAAATTCTTAAAGATGGCTGGTAAAATTAATGATCTGTAAAATTAGGAAAAGAAAGATGTAAAAAATATCCCATCTATTTTTTACAGTGTACAAAAAGATAAAATAGAACTAAAGCTTTAAAAAGACAAGATCTGTAAAGATTAAAGCAAATTAAATTAGGAAGAATTCACAAAAGGAGACAATAAGAGAAGAATATGTGCAGCAGTGGTTTTGTGGTCGTGGAAGAAAAGACTTTTGAAATACTGCCGGTGGTTTATTAAGCTGTTCAGAGTTTCAGGGCCAAAACACATTTGTGATCTGCTGCTGTGGTTCGGAAGCGTCCAGACCCCACAGGTCGTCTGGGACATGTCCACTTTCTGTCCCCAAAGTCTGAACTGAATACGGAGAAGCGGCGTTTAGTTTCTGGAACAGAACTCTGCAGATCTGCTGCAGCCATCACTTCGTTTCACTCCAAACCCAGGTTTCTTTAAACTGCACCACAACTTCTTTTTTATTTACTTCTTCATTGGATTTCGTAATTCAACAAATTTATTTTGTTCTTTTGTGTATTTGTTCTTTCCAGTGAATTCACTGTGACGCCCTCTGGGTGGCGTTATATCATTCGCTCCGCACAAGAACAAACTGTTTCTCCAAATCTTTCATTACTTGTTCTCTCCAGCGACTGAAGTCGTCATTTTAATGTTTTTAATTACTGATAGAATCTCTAGAATGGTGAGTTCTGTGTGTACAGACTTGTGTAAGCTGGGGGAAAAAGAAATAATTGCCATTTTTGGCAACGCTAAAGTTTTGAGGAATCAGAATTTCCTGATGGCCTTAAGTGTTGTGAGCTTTTAACTTTGTTGTTTATTAATCAGATCCTATCACTGCCACTGAGCTCATCGCTACTCTCTCTGAGGTCCACGCATCAAAACCTAGACGTGGATTAAAATGTCACCAAATGTTTAAAGAACTTTACCATCTTACATAAACATGACAAATCCTGACCTGAGATTCATCAAAAAAGGAAGCTGCAAACACACACTTACAGAAAAAGCCACGCCCATGAAACCGGTGTATAGAGGTAAACATAAAAAGCACGAGTAAATATCGGGACCTATAATTTAAACTGTTCTACTTCTGCTCCTGAGCTCCCTCTTCTGTCTCTACCCCTCCCCCACTTCCTTTTTCCTTTCACCACAACCTGTCTAGGCAGATGTGGCACATGTCCGAGTCTGTTTCTGTCACAGATTTCTTCTTCTTCTGTTAAAAGTGAGGGTTTTTTTTCCTCTCCATTGACCCCTACTGTTTCTCTGCTCTCTATAATATTTGCACAGAGACTTGAGATGAGAAAGATCTCGTGAAAGAGAGTGAAAATAACACAGAGTGACAGAAAACTGTGTGAAAACAGACACAAAAAATGACACATTCAATTATTTCATCAACTGAAGGAAAAAAAAACTCAGTGTGATCGTTTCCACCAAAAAAAAAAAAAAGTGTCACCATGAAGAAAAACATTTGACAGCAAATTACGTGGATTAACCACAGTAACTGGAATATTATTCCTGGACAGACGAGTCGCTGCTGAGTGTAATAAAAACAGCTATTTTTAAAACTCTGAGCAGCAGAAAATGAAATTCCACTCAGCAATTATTCCATTACTATTCCATTAATTTCATTCGAGAAGGAGCAGGAACACAAAAATAAACCTTCTGTATACAACGCGACTGGGTGGGATGGTTTTTCAACACATTCAACGTGAAATGAACCTTTAAAGACGTGTCACATCATTGTTCCTGAAGATGATTTTCATCACTTTGACTACAAACTTCAGTCGGAGAGTTACGGTCGAGAAATGACGTAAACCACCTTTACGTTGAAACGCAGAGGTTACGGCAAAAATCCAAGACAAATTTAAACAAACCAGAGCAAATGATCTAATCCAGGAGTGAAAATAAAACCCAAACAAAAATGTCCCCACATGGTCAACATGTCCTCAAAAAGACATCAATACAAGCACACACACAAAGGCTTGTGCAGCGATCATTTAAATGACTCCCTTAAAAAAGGATTTATCCTAACCTTAACCTTAACCATGACCAGTTAAACCTTACCACAACTCAAATCTTGGCCCCAAACCTGACCAGTTCCTCAGAAATGAGGTTCTGCCTCATTAGGACCAGGTTTTGATCTCTATGAGGACTACTGGTCCTGACAAGGTACATTTTTGTTCCTGAAGAGGTAACAAATACAAGTACACACAGTTACACATACACAGTATTCTATGACAAGCTGATAACTAACTCTGACTGTAGTCACATGACGCACTGTACGTGTGTGTGTACTGTACGTGTGTGTGTGTGTGTGTGTACTGTACAGTGTACTGTGTGTACTGTACGTGTGTGTGTGTGAGATTGTGTCCCATTCATCAGAGGAGAAAGAGATTCTCTGCCTCCCTCCTGCTCCATGTTGGGAGCTGCTGTATTGAGCCAAAGCCACATGTGATTTATCCAGCAACCTCACCCACCAACTATTCCTGACACACACACACACACACACACACACACACACACACACACACACACACACACACACATGTTTACATAGCTATTCTTCTGAGGACACAGTGCTCTGACCCCCTTTCATAAGGACGGGGTAAAGAAAGCCTCATCTCTAACCCTAGCCACAATTCAACTGTCCTCAACGTAACCAGTGCCACAGAAATGAGGTCCTGCTTCATTAGGACCAGGTTTTGGGCTCCATGAGGACTGCTGGTCCTAACAAGATCTTACAGAGGTAACAAATCCAAGAATCCAGTTTTTTTCTCTAAATTGTGCATTTTGTAAGATGTACATGAAATGTGACCCCTCCAAAAGTATGCAGTGAAAGTACTTCATGTAGGAAGTACAATAAGTATTAAATCCAATAAAACTGAAATCATAAACTACTGAAGAGATTTTATACCTCTTCAAATATAGACAAATATTACATTTATGTTGCTAAAAGTGAACTTTGACCCTTGATTACTCCAAAAGTATTAAATAACAGTACTTCATACTACTTGTGCATAAACTATCAAAGGTATTTGTCTAATAAAACTGAAATCATAAACTACTAATATAAATTATGAATTTTATACCACTTAAAAAATGGACGATTAACCTAATTTTTGTTGTGAAAAGTGAAATTTGACGTATCCAGTAAAAGTACTTCATACTAATTGTGCAAGTACAATAAGTATTGAGTCCAATGAAAATCAGAAACTAATACAAATGATGGATTTTATATTTCTTCAAATAGGGACCATTTACTTCAATTTTGTTGTGAAAAGTGAAATTTGACCATTGATTACTCCAAATGTACACAGTAATAGTACTTCATAGGTACTCTGACTAATAAAAGTGAAATAATAAACAACTAATAAAAATGGTGTATTTTAAACAATTAAAAAATCTCTTATCTTCAATGATTTTTTTTCAATTTCTGCCCCAAAACCAAAAAAAAATCAGGTCCATTTGACCCACTTCCAAAGTGAATTGGGTTTTTATGGAGCAGACAAGTCACTGATAACATAAACTTTTATGAGTCTCAGATGTGAGTTGTTTTTTTTTTTTTACCTATCTGCATGACGCGTCCAAACACAGAGGAGTTGTCGACCGTGCTGCAGTTCCAGCGCCGGTGTCTGAACTGGTACTGGCACTCTCGGATGCCCGTCTTGGCGCCTTCACCGATGTACTGCATGTGGTCCTGGTAGAGCTGGCACAGCTTCTTCTGGCCCTGCGACAGACCCACCAGCTGGCTGCACAAAGGCTGAGCGCCGATGATGTACGCCTCGGGGATCAGTAAAGGGTTCATGGCCAAAGACCTGGACGAGTCACACACACACACACACACACACACACACACACACACACACACACACACACTTGTTTTAACTCCAGGGTTTTCAGGCTAAATTCCCACTCGACAGCTGATTTCACTTGACTGCTTTCTCTCCGTGTGTGTTTCTCGTGCACGTTAATCGTCGAAATGGGAAGCAGTTAGTTTCTGGATTGGAGTGAAACTCTGCACACTTTAAGTTTTTATTGACACTAGACTGGAAATGTGATATCTCGCGCCAAGATCGTACAATAAAGCAGAGAAGAAGAAGAAGAAGAAGAAGAAGAAGAATAGGAAAAGGGTTAGAGGGAAATAAAGAAGATTTGAAGTCAAAATGAGGAACGTTTTTAAAGTGTTAACCTGTGACACTCGGTGCTGAGTCAGCAAATCACAACTCCCGTTTGCTGCTTCCTGACATTTTCAACAACTCCGTAAGTTCTTTCTCCGTTTCCTCTGCATTGATGAAAGCATCGTGAACCAAAAAAAACAAAACCGCGGACTCAAGAATAGCTGAAACATTCCTAACGTCTAGTAAATTTTAACCTTTTTATTGAGCAACAAAACACTAAATATTCCTATTGTGAAAATGTCTTTAGCTGCTTTTTTTTTTTATTATTTAAACTTTTTAAAGATCACAATATAAACTGTGACGACTGTACATGTTTGCATGACGGTAAATTAATTACAACTTAAACGAATAATAGTTTGGGAAAATTGTGCAGGTCTGTCCAGAATGTGTCCAAAATGTGACTGTTCAATTAATTCCAACTTCATTTAAATCAAACATAAAACTTAAATAACAGTATCTCCAATTTGATTTAAAGAAAGACGTCTCCATGAGCCCAAGTCAAGAGACTTGATGAGCGTCGACTTTTCTTTTCTCTTCCTTTCTCCTTGATTTTCATGAATAAAAAAACTACGTCTGCGTTTGGCTCCATATTTCACTGTTACTCTAAAAACTTTATTCACTTATACTGGCTCATTTAACTAAAGATAGATTTTAGCCATAAAGTGAATCAACCCTGACATAGAAGGTTGTCTATTTCACAAGAATTGTGTGCATGTATGTCAGCGTGTGTGACACAGTTAGTTTTCATACTCATGTTTCTGTGTTTTATCCAGAACTCTATTGTTTTGTCTCTCAATGAAAGAATTCAATTTTAAAGCAGTCGTTCCTAGAAATTTGCGGGAAATGTTTTTTTTTTGGTTCGCCAAAAATAAATTTGCCAAAGGTTTCTTAGTTTTATTCAATAACACATGCTCACTGTGAAGTTTGTTTTAGTTATTACGCATCCATCTCAGGAAAACCACTGGTTTATTTATTTTAAATGATATTAGCTCTTACAACAAGTTTATCTTCATTTAATGGCAAATTCACAACATAAATCATTCTGTGCACTACACTGTAAGAGAATAAACAATCATAATGTTACATATGACAAACATGGGTAACATTATGGCCAGTGTTTCACAAACGTCTTTAATAGGAAAGGAGACAGGAATAGGACAATTTATTAATTAAAAATCAATAACATAAATCAATTGTTCCGGGTAATATCTAATAGAATTTGAAATGAAACTTTTCCCTGAGATTTATTCAATAAAACATGCCTTATTTATTAAACATAATTCTCAGGGAAATGACTGCTTCATTTTGATTAAAATATATATATATATACATATTTTTGGATTGTGATGCTTTTTAAAAAATAAGTTTCCATATTAAAAGTCTTATATCTTTTTTCTCTTTGTCATTATTCATGTTTCCTCACAACAACAACAAGCTGCACAGTTTGGCTCCGAGCGAGAATTCTGTGTTCACTTTTGAAGTGAAATGAAAATGAATTTAAAGTGGGGGAGAGAGAGAGAGAGAGAGAGAGAGAGAGAGAGAGAGACAGTTGAAACACAAAAGAGAGCGAGAAACACTGAGCATCTGGTTCCAAGCCACAGGACAATTAGAGGAGCCCATCCTGAGCCTCGAGAGAGACACAATTAGCCCCAGTGAAACCTGATCGACGGAGGAAACTGTGTGTGTGTGTGTGTGTGTGTGTGTGTGTGTGTGAGTAAGGGGAGAAGAAAAAAAAAAATCAACATCTTCTACCCACTTCTACTCAGCTTGGACTAAATCATTCACACCTGTGTATGCTTTCCAAGAGGAAACTGGAAAAGACACACACACACACACACACACACACACACACGTTTACCAGGCCAACAGGGGACTGTGACTTTACACCAGCCAACAGAGGACCTCTATTACTGCTCATTTTTAAATAACAGAATAAAACATTTTCTTTTAAGGTATTTTATCACAATAGTACTTCAGATGTATTTTTTAAACTTTAAAGGAAAAAAAAAGAAAAAATGTCCCCTATTAGCACAGAGGTCCCCTGTGTCAGTGAATGTGTACACACACACACACACACACACACACACACACACACACACACACACACACACACACGTAAAATGTCTCTTTCTGTCATTTGAAGAAAACTCACAGATGCACAAATACAAACGGAAGGCTCCGCCCCTTTTTAGTTATAAACATATTAAAAAAACATATTTGTTCTAGGGCAAAATGTAAGATATCATGATTTTAGCACGTTTTTGTTCAAGTTTGATAGTTTAAAGTAGATATGCACAATTATTGCAATATTATTGTGAAGTGCAATTATGATTCTCAGATCACTGTGAATTTTGATATTCAATTATATCATATCATCTCATGTCGGTTAGCATTAGCACCTATAGCTATCTTCATAATATCGTATATCGGATATGAACCAACGCAATTTTAAACCCAAATGTAACACAACAGTTTTTAACACGCGTTTAAGAGCCATAACACAAGTTTAAAGTAGATTTTAACATCTATCGCAATTAAATTGTTAAATGGATACAAAGTTCAGAAACTTTGGCTCTGCCCACTTTTGTTGACAAAAATCTTTTATGTTTCTTGCCAAAACAAAAAGGTGTTGTAATTTCAGTGCACTTTTTTTAAATATATTTTAAGAGTTTAAAGCAGATTTTTTACAATTGTTGCAATTATTTAACATCACCTCGTGTCGGTTAGCGTTAGCAGCGACAACTATATGAGTGTGTACAGATTTCAAGAGTTCAATGCACAATTTTCACAATATTATCACATGAAAATGATTCCTCTGACTGAATTAATGTCAAATTATAGCAGTCATTGAGCCTAAAACTCATAAAATGCCTCAAAAACACATTGAAATACATTTAAATTAGACTTCGGTACTTTTTTTGAGGTTTATAGATGAAAACAGAAACTTTCATATTGTGGCGTGACCAGTCTGCACACAAGAGGAATACATGTATATACACACGGATATATATATTTGTGTATATATACATACATACATACATATATATATATATATATATATACACATATATGTATACACATATATGAGAGAGAGAGAGAGAGAGAGAAGGTGTATAATCTTACCACCAGGAGTTGGCCTCCACCACCACCTGCATGAGGAGTGTGAGGAGCGTTAGGGCGAAGACACAGTGTCTGGAATCCAGGATGCTGCCGTGAGGCCAAGAGAGCGGCCGGCGCACACAGGACCAGAGACCCAGGTTCATACTGACGACGAGCTGAGGGGGAGAGAGAGAGAGATGATGCATGTCAGTCACACACACACTCCTGCTGCAGACTCACAAACACCTGGTCTGATTGCGTCCTCCTGACTTTGACCACTGTCATGCACAGACTGACCTCAGGTGGCGCTCACACACCTGACATTGATTATTCTTATATGATGTTCGATGTGTAAATAATGAGCAGAAACAGCCATTCACTGCTTATTGACATATAAAACACGTGAAAGTGAGGAAGTTCTGTTTAATGTTTCTTTATTTATTTTAATTGATAATTATGGAGGTGGTGCCTTTTTTGGTCACCTGAGCCCCTGACCCATGAAATGTGTGTGCGCGCGCCACTGATTTACACACACACACACACATACAGACTATTAATTTTAGTTGAAATTTTATTAAATCAACATGTTCTATAAGTGTTAGAATCGCCTGTCTTCTTCTTCTTCTTCTTCTTCTTGTGACATTGTGAGCTGAGTCATGACTCAGCAAAACACAGATGTCAAAAAGTATGAAGAGTGTGTGTGTGTGTGTGTCCTGAAGCTGTCATTGTGTAACAGCAGTCATTTGGCAGCAGCTCCGAGTGTGTGAATCATGTCAAGACTGATAGACAAATTAAAGTACACACATTCCTGTGTGTGTGTGTGTGTGTGTGTGTGTCACTGCATTTTCTTTAGGATTTTTAGCCTAAACGTGACTCACGTCACCAGCAACAACATAAAAGTCCAATAATTCAAATGAAAATGAAAAACCTCAACATGTTTTTTGTCTGCATTAACTCGCGATGACAAGATTGGATTCCGTTCATTTTCTCTAAATGAGAAACATGGTTGTGAAATAATAACAAACGGATTTTTATTTCACTTAATTGCAAACATCTTAATGTGATTTTACAAACTGGAATTTTTTTTGAGGGGGTGGGTAATTTATGGGATTAAACACGGATTATAGACATGATTTAAATTATTATTATTTTGCACATTTGAGCCTATTTATTTCATATAGTTGTGTGTTTAAGACACGTCAGCGATGATGATGATGATGATTACATGGCGCTGTTTTGTTTGCGTCTTAAACGAAAACGACAAGGATTTAAAAAGAAAAGAGAAGCCAAAAATGACTTTAAATAATGAGCCTGAAAAATTCCGAGTGAGACCCACGAGCCAGTGCGCGCGTGTGCGTGTAATTTGTCACGCTGCGTTATTTTCCAGGCCTGTGTCAGAAACTTGGGCCTAAAACTCATTACCGACGAGTCCAAGTTCACGCGCACACACACACACACACACACACTTTAATCCGCACATGCATTTATTGACTGATTTTTAATCCCGCAGTCTGATTGCGTTTACAGGTGCGAATCACTCACCTTTAATGAGTCTCAGCCAATCAGAGCACAGAACACTTCATCTGTTTTAGTCATATTAAAAAAAACTTCCTACGCGGCAACAATAATGCGCATAATTCACGTTAATATTATTTTTTTTTAAACGGTATTTTGGCGGAATACCCTGCGCCGCGTGACGCCACCAAAAAAAACAACGATGTGACCTAATTCATGTATTCATATGAATGATGTCATTGTGAGTGACCTCATAATAATTCATCATATTAACCTGATTAGAAGAAAAATAATAAAGTTAAAACATAAAGCGCAGGTTTTTATTCTTCAAAAGAAAAAAAATCAAATAAATCCAAGTCATAAAATCACAGATTATGTTTGTTATACATTTTAGTTTGAAGTTATTTTACAATTTAATTTTTTTTCTCAGAATGTTTTCATTTATTTTTGACTTGAACATGTGCTCAAACGTAATCTTAATCTCGCTGCAAAGATTATTGTTGTGAAATGTGACGTTTCATGAACATATGAACAGGATTAATATTTAAATGAAATTAAAAGGTGTGTTTGAGATTTAAATGCGACTTGATTTTCATCATCGGAATAAATAAGTAATATATTATTGTTTTTTTAAGAAAGTAGGTGTTGTGATGAATGAGTGAACTATTGTGCGCGTGAAAGCAGAACAATGTTGAGTATAAAACCAGGAGAGGGAGCCAGGAGCTCGGCTTTGAATAGAAGCTGCAGCACAAAATAATCCCGGTTTTTATTTATTTTATTACTTTTTCATCAGAATTTGACCAATTTGCAGAAATCTGCGCGTGAGTGAAAGGATGAGGTTTATGAACACATGAACGCCTGTCAAGAAAATCAAAATGAGCAGAAATAGATTTGACACCGAGGAAAAAAAAAAACCTGCAACATTTACTCACCAGGAATCACGCGCTGTAATCCACAGACGAGAATAATCCCAGTCCAGCAGCGGATCAAGTGGATTAAGGATTCGAGCGAGTCCTTTTCCCTTTTTCTCTCTTTTCTTGTTTGTTTTTTATCCTGGAGTTTGTGGAAGTGCTGCACGAGCTCCCAGTCCGTCTGCGTCCACGAGCCACACAAATGTCCACTGACAGCGTGAGTGTGTGTGGAAGTGATTTCCAAAAATGTAACCAGGTAATGGATTAACGTCTAATTGGAAGCGGATTAATTTCCGGATTAGAGTCCAGGTACCAGAGTCCGCTCCGGAACTTCACAGCTGAGGTGCATTTAAAAAAAAAACAAGAAAAAAACAAAGAAAATCATCAACTTTTAAATCCAGACTCAGCTCATAGCGCGTGGGATTTTCCTCTTTACCTGCGCAAACATCCACGCGCTGCTGCTGATGAAGATGATGATGAAGATCCTCGCCACAAACGACTCGTCAGTTTACCTCCCATTCTGCGCAAAAACTCCAACAACTCTCGAGTGTGCACGTGCACAAACTCACAATCACTCGCTCCGTTTCAAAAAAAAAAGACAAAAAATGAAAATAAAAGAAAGAACGAGCTCCAGGAAAGTTTCCTCCACAAATACGCAAAGTGCACTTTTCTCCAAAATCTGCGACTTTTTGTTGTTTTTAGAGAGCGCGCACGCGGCGGCGAGAAGAACAGGAGGAGGAACCGGAGGAAAAACCGGAGCAGCTCCGCGTCTGTGTGAAGAAGAAAACTCTGCTTCTCTCTCCCTCTCTCTCTCTCTCTCTCTCCCTCTCTCTCTCCTTCCTTCTCTCTCTCACCTGCTTCTGTCGCCGCCTCCTCTCAAACTGCCGCTGCAGCGTGGATGCGCAGCGCAAAACCCCTTCACATGGCGCATGCGCTTCACGGTTCTCATCCAATCCCCTTCTTTCTTCTTCTTCTTCTGCTGCTCCAGTCACCACAACTGTGAAGAAGCACAGTGTGTGTGTGTGTGTGTGTGTGTGTTAGTGAGTGAGAGAGAGAGAGAGAGAGAGAGAGAGAGAGAGAGAGAGAGAGAGCGCTTGTTCTTGTATCTTTGTGAGGACCAAAAAACTTACCTAAGGAAGTGAGGACATTTTAGGGAAGTGAGGACATCTTTGATAAAGTGAGGACATTTTTGGTAAAGTGAGGACATCATGGCTGGTCCTCACACTCCGACACCCCCGACAAATGCCTTTTCAGGGTTGGACTTAGGCTCAGGCACTTAGTTGTGAGCGGGTAAGAGGCTGTAGGACATGTCCTCACTATGAATGCTATACAAACATGTGTGTGTGTGTGTGTGTGTGCGTGCAGTAACAAAAGCGTCTCTATTACCTAAAATAAACGTATAAACGCCGGCGGCTGTTGGTTCGTCCACAGCAGAGCACAGAGGATTTTCACTGAGTGAAGATCGAGTTTCCACTCAGTTCAAATCAAGACAAGCAGCTTCACTGCAGCCCCGAGCGCTCTACGCGCGCGCGCGCGCACACACGCAAACACACACGCACACCAGGAATCTCGTCTTGGTCACGATGATAAAACGTGAAGTGACTTTCCCTCAAATTGAATCAAATACAACGTGGGATTATGTTTTCATAACTGTTGTAAAATAAACACATGAATTAAATTATGATTAAAACATTTAACATAAAAACAGCAGATTATTATAAACCACTGTTTGCTAAACTGAATGATGCTAGTTAGCTTAAACAGATCATTACATTTAGGATTAAATTAGAGTGGGATTAAAGTGCAGGAGGAGAGTAAATAAAAGAAAGCAGCCGTAAACATAAAAAAACTGCAGAAAAACAAGTGTAAAACTCAACAAATTAAGATTATTTGATGCTAGATTATGTGAAAACGTGCAGCAAGATCATTTGTGTGTCACTGACACTGTGGATTATTTTTCTCTCTCTCTCTTTTTTACACAGCGTTGTTTCCAGTTACAGGATTTCACGTTGGATTGAGGAAATGAGGATTAAATTACAGTAAACAGTTCTCTCGGCTCAGCACTTTATTCACACACGTTCATTTATTCATTCACTCTGATCCTGTGATACAGACCTGGTTTATTTAAAGGTGCAGTCTGTAACATTCAGCAGGACTTAGAGGCAGAACCTCAAAGTAAATAATAACAAAATGTGATTTTGCAGCTTTATAATAAGAACTTCAGACGGGTCCTGTTTTATAAAGATATTAAGATGAATTTGCATTTATCTTAAACATTTTAAAGCCTTCATACAATTATATTCATGAACTGGTGAATAAGGTGAATTTTCCCCACGGAAACGTTCATTTCAAATTCATACAGTTTATGACGTTTGATGGTTTTTAGGAAAGTTTTGGAAACAACAATCAACATTTTATGGACTAAAAATCAAGTCATTGAGAAAATGATTTCTCATTAGTTTTAGGCTTCATTTACGTGTGTTTATGATTTATTTTAATCACATTTCTTTGTTCAGAAAACCTCAAAAACCTGGTCGTGGCTCGATGTCGTTTCCCAGAGAACCTTTAACCCTTCAGGGACCACATTTGGTGGCCGTACACCTCAAGGCCAAATAAACAAAAACGGCTCCTGAAATCCAAATGGAATGTGGCCATTTTGTTGCTTGTAGCCATAATATTATGCATGTATTTTTTTTTTTTGATTCCTATTTTGTATTTGGTGACTTTGTTAAGTTGCTGCTGCTGTACCAAGTGGATTACTTTGAAGTTTATCATCTTATCTTATCTTATCTTTTGGGAGAGTTTTCATAATCCAAACCACTTCAGACAAAATGATGACTGTCCCAAAAGAAAAAGCCACGCTGGATTTTTCTAAAAAATAATATCCACAGTTTGTTTCTCCTGATGAAAACCTGACGCAGCGTCTGTCCGACTTCTGCTGGCAGATTCTGTTACTGTGGCGGACGTCAACCAGCGCCTAAAACATGCTCGGCCACATTTCTGATCCCCACTCCTCCCACACCGTTCCTCCCTCCTCCTCCTCCTCTCCATCCTCCCATATTCCCCCAGGAAGAAAAACTGGGCAACATCTGGCTGAGTTTATGAGAGAATGAGGGAGAGAGAATTGGTAGACCATGAAAAGTGGGAAGAATTCTTTTTCTCGGGCAGTGCAGGAGTCGACTGTTGCCGTGGTGAAAAAAAAAGAGACATTTTCACGTCTTTGCCCAAAAAACCACGGGCGACGTCCATGTTTTGTTTTTTTTCTCCTGATGAAAACACACTTGAACTCGTGAAAACACGTTTTATTCAAACAACAGAGACACCGCAAAACACTGAGCAACGGGTCAAAGGTGTGTGTGTGTGTGTGTGTGTGTGTGACACACATTCACACAGTGTACAAAAACTCAGGGCCCGATGGACAAAAACATGACGTTCTCACAAAACTGAAGCGCGTTCTGAATTGTGCGTTGTCAGGAAACAAAGTTTTCTTCCAGATTCTAATAGTTTGGGACGTATCACCAATATTCACTTTGTTTTCATGCATTTAAAGGCTAATTTCTCACAGCGAGGCGGCGTGTAATGAAGCGAGACGGCCACCGCGCAGCAGCTCAACACCAGTTTGACGCCAAAAGTCAAGAGAAATGTTGTAGCTTTTTTTTACAGTGTTGTGAGGACACTGTTTGTCCACGTGTTTCTAAACTATCAAAGCATTTAGAAGTGTGATTGTAGGACGTGGACACATTTTAGCGACTTTTATTTGCTAAGTTTATGTCGCGTTGTAAACCACTGACTCCCTTCATCACCAAAGCCCGTAGAGGGAGCAGAGGAGTGGTTGATCAACTGCTGCCCTGATCGATGTGTTCACATGCGTTCACATGTGACTTTAGTTCAGCAAATTCATAGTTCAGATTTACCTCAGTGACACAAACTTACCAAACGAGGCAGCAGCAGAGCAGCAGCTCCTGTTTTCCGTCTCTATGGGGTTTGGTGTGGGAGAGTGAGTGCAGAAAAAGCTGACTAATGACGAGATAAAGCAGCAAACACATGCTGAACATATCGTAGAGTTAAGCTGGCAGAGATTCTATGAGCTTTTCCTTCAGCAAAAAAAACCTTGCACTATCCCTTTAAGTCAGTAGATGTGTAAACAGCTGACCTCACAAAATAAGTAAGAATGAAGTTCACGCGTGTGGGAAAGTTGATCAGACAACAACAAAAAAGTACAGTTTATATAATTATCTCCTAAGCTCCGCCTCCTGTACGGTAAAAAAAAGAAGTAACAACACGGCGCTATTAAAATGCAAGTCACTTCAGATTCACAGGATCAGTAAATCAATAAATATCAGAACCATAAGTCACACGCAGCTGAAGAAAAGTGGCACAGAAAACAAAGAGAACGACGACATCTGACGTCCAAAGAGTTCGATAAAGACGAGGCGGAAACTGATCCTCAAACTCAGGCAGAATTTCCCTTTTTGTCTTGATGCTCCTCTCAGAGGATTCACAGGAGCATCTCCTTTGGCACGGTACATCAAGAAGGTCTCTGCGGGCTTTTCTGATGTCCAGTGTTGTGATATTTACAAAAGTCTCCGCCTCCAACAATCCTGAGGGAATTCCTCGTTAAATAAAGGATTAACTTCATGAAAAATAGCTGCAGAAGTAAGAACATTCATGCCTTCATAAATCAGTCCAGAGCCTGCACATGTTTACGGCTGGTTCCACGGGCTCGGCTCAGCCACACTGGTAGTCCAAAGTGGTTATTGTTGGTTGATGTGGAGCCAGAACTCTGTAGCACCGTGGTTCTGTAAAATGAATCCAGCTCCTATAGTCGATTGGAAACAGCTCGGAAAGTCGAGGCAGTCGAGCGTCTGCCAATACCTTCAAGCTGCAGAGCGATGACTGATGCTCTGGTGGAGAACGTTCACTCACAGCCGGCTGCAGCTGTCAGGCGACCACCGCTCACGTTAGCTCACGTTAGCTCACGTTAGCTCACGTTAGCCCGCGCTCCAAGTTCGCACTCAGCGACTTTTGGTGTTGATGGTAAACACGATGTGCCTTTGCAGAGTATTCGTGCTACAGTGTCACTTTGTAAAAACACTCACACCAAAGACCAGAGAGAAATTCAACGATTGACCCTCTGCTGCCTCCGTCACTAAGTTCATACAAGTTCCTTTGATTTCAGTGACACAGACTCCAGTGTCGTAGTGAGCTAAAAACGCAGATTTTCTTGATGTGTGTGTTTACAGAGGTGGACAAACTTCACTTTAGAACTTCATCATTTAAAAAAAAGCAGTTTCCACAAAGAGAAATGAGGTCTTTGAGCAGCTGTCAATCATGTGGTGATTAACGGAGATCGTGACTTAAGAAGAGAAAAGTCTGACCGAGTCCACGCTGAGTTTGGCCACAGCGCAGTGAAACTGAGGCTCCTGGAGTTTGTTTGTGACTGGCGGTCATGACGTGGGGTCGCTGGCTCCTGCAGCTGAGGCTCCTGCAGCTGAGGCTCCTGCAGCTGAGGCTCCTGCAGCTGAGGCTCGGTGCAGGAACCTCCGAGCAGCTGCGGAGAGAGAAAAAAAACAATCAGTGCGAGAGCTCAACCGCAAAGAATTAAAAACAAATGCACACTGGGATATGAAGATGCATTATCTCGCCAAGGATCTCGAGTTGTTTTTAATTTCCTTGGTCATCTCCTAGAAGGTTACATCATAGAATTACAATGCCAGTGGTAACACACAAAGAGCGCTCTCAGGTCTAACGTAGATACTCGCCGTTTCTGTAGCTATAGCTCAACCATTCTCCTCCTCTAAGTGTCTGGCGAGTCTCCAGAGCTCCTTAAGAATGCTCTAAATGCAGTTGGCCACAGCCCAGACATCAAGTGCTCATTAATAAAAATAAAAAAAAGGAAAGCAGAATGGGAATGTGTCTGTTATTCAGGCTGCACAGCAGTCAGCAACAACTCACGTCTTTCCTGAGGGTTAGGTGGTGAAAAAAAGGGGGAACAATGATGTATGTCTGGCACACAGGGGGCGCCTCATTGGCTGAGCAAACAGGCCCCAAAATAACTACCAATCACCGCGGACGTCATCATCAGTCACTCAGGGAGAGGAAGTTTACTTCTGCACAGGTAACAATCCAAGAATTAGAGTTGGACTGGAGAGTATTTTTAGCCACGTCTGAGGTTAGCGTGTGTCACGTACGAACACAAGTGTCAGATTATGAAGAATTCACCCGGTTCTGCAGGAGCGCGCTCTGATTGGCTGCCAGGCAAAGACACATCATCCATTACATCCACGAGTAAATAAACAGGCAGAGCAATTAAAGTGCCATCATTTGTTATGCAACACAGGGCGTTTGCATGTGTGTGTGTGTGTGTGTATACATGTAACACAGCTTGTGTGACCAAATGTGTGTGTGTGTGTGTGTGTATGTGTGTTCATGGAGGGACGCCATTCTCAGGTTTCTTTGCTGTCGTCTGCACTTAAATTAATGATTCCAGAGCCAGAGAATCAACAAATACAACCTCGGCCGAGCTTAATGGAGAGAGAGCGACGCTGCTCTTTCTTCTCCATCAACACCTCACTGTGCACAACACAACACAACACAATAAAACAACACAACACAACACAACACAACACAACAACACAACACATACACGACACATACAGATACACAACACAATAAAACAACACAACACAATACAACACAACACAAAACATACAACACAATAAAACAACACAACACAATACAACACAACACATACACGACACAATACAACACATACACAACAAAACACAACACAACACAACAACACAACACATACGACACATACACAACACAACATAATACAACACAACACAAAACATACACAATACAACACAACATACACAACACAACACAATACAACAACACAACACGACACATACACAGCACATACACGACACAACACGACTCGTCCAACACAACACATACACAACACAACACATACATGACACAACACAGTCACAACACAACACCACGCAACACAACACATACATAACACAACACCTCACTGAGTCCAACACACCACAACAAAACACATAGATGACACAACACAACACACACATTCACAACTCAGAAACTCACGCGAGACGCGTCACGTCAGCACAATTAGGTCGTTAGTGTTTGTCAGCTGGTGATTATCTAAAATGTTGCCGTGTTGTAAAAGACTTTTGTTTTTATGTGTGTGTGTGTGTGTTTGTGCGTGCTACTTTTGTGGTCACGATTCTGCGATTCAGAAGAACTTATTTGTTTCACTAATGTTCATTTCAAAAATATGGAGCAAAAGAAAGAGGACATAAGACAAGTGGACAGACAACAACGTCCAGGTCTTTGCTGAGGAGGCGATGAAACGAAAAGTCGACAAACTGACAGAAATAAATGTGCGACACGAGCCAAAACAAGTCTGTGAAAATCTAAAGAAACTTAAAGAGGACAATAAGAAGCTCCCCCGTACATCATTAGCCTGATTTTGTTGGAACTTTGAGGATAGGTGAAAACACAAACGACAGATTATTGTTTTCCCAGGGTAAATTTGTTCCTGGAAATGTTGGTGGAAAAAAGGGGCGTTGTTTCCATGTCACCACAGACACAGTTGTATGGAATCCATCTTTTATCTGTGGACATATTGCTACACTGTGTTGTTTGGTTTAGAGTGTTGTCACTGCCAACAACAGCTAGCGCAAATAACTTTTTTGTCTCTCAGCTTCTCCCCCTCCAGGGGGCGCCACAGCAGACGATCTACACATTTGATTTGGCGGATACTTTTCCTGACACAACCCTCCCGTTTATCTGGACTTGGACACCCAGAGGGTTGCGGTCAGTTTTCAGAGTGTGCAGTGGGGATTGGGCACCTTGCTCAAGGGTGCCCCAGCCATTGACTTGGCAGGGACTTGAACCAGCAACCCTTCAGTCACAAGCCAAGTTCCCTTTCTGTTAAGATGTAAACAGAACGTACCATTTGGGCAAACAAAGCAGAAACATCTCTTCCATTCTCACATCGAGCTACTTGACATGAAATGGATTCAAAGAGAGTGAAAATAAAAGCACATTTGCTACATTTCCTTTCATTCCACTTGGATTCATTCACAAAATCTGGAGTATTCTGTCATTTATTTTACATCCTGATTTTTTGTGCTGCCCCTGCTGGTGCTGCTGCATCAGTGCGGTCACTTTAAAGGCCTGTCTCTCTGAACTCACTCCCATCACCTCCTCCTGACTCCGATCAACCGCTCTTATCTGCTCCTCTGCGTGTGTTTAATGGTGGGGTCAGACAGGGTGAACACGCTCTCATATTAATATTGCTTCAGCAGAGCGGAGAACTGTGGACTTATCAGTGTTTTCAACTGTGGACTCCAGAAACAGAAGTCCGGTCCACATGAAAAACCACTTCCAAGCCTGGTACCAATTTGTAATGAAAGCGCTGTTGATGTACAGACCATTAGCTTTTTTTAATTTTGCTGAAACTAAACGATGTTATAAACGCGTCTGTCAGTGTGATAGTGTTTTAAAGTCTTGTGGCATTCTCAGCATAATTGTGGGAGATAATAAGTGTTTCCTCGTAATGAACGTGGTCGGGGTTTCGGCGCAGAAAGCACCTGGTTAGGGTTAGGAAAAGATCCCGATGATTTTTCCCCTCACAGTGTCACAACATCCTCTCCATGAAAGCACACAGGAATGTACGCAAAACACCGCAACAATCCTCAGCAATCGAGCACCTGTGGCCCCGCCCTCTTCTCGTGACAAGGCAGTCATTTCACACAAATTCTGACACAATTACACAATCGTGAAGGAACTACTTTGCTCCCTGGTTACGTTACTCTTTCTTACAGCGGCAGGATGCGACGGTTAGAAAACATTAATCCAACTGATGAGTTTTACAATTTGCTTTGTATTATTTGGCAAATAATTGTGCAGCCATAACCAACTGTCACAGGAGGAAGAGGAGGAAGAAGAGGGGCAACGGAGATCAAAGAAAAGAGACAAAAATGATGCTATATGCTGACATGTGTGTGTGTGTGTGTCTTCTCACTGAAGCTAAACGTGACCACATTCATCGCCCTCGCTTCACCTCATTTCAGCCAAAAACTTCCACAAATCGCTGAAGGTCCGGTGAGTAAAGTTTACGAGAAGTTTAATAAACTATGTCCTGCGCACCCTAGTGGTGGTTTTCATCAGCAGCACTCTGAAGAGGTTTCCACTGGCAGTTCACTTAGTGGTTTGTTGTGTTGAAGTTTGACGCCCATGTTAGACTTTTACACAAGCTCTTTATTTTTATGTCATTGTCTGTAACTTACTGCCGTCTTTTTTAGCCCTAACTCTAACCTCACTAACGGAGCGCTACATACGCACCCGAGGGTCGTATTCAGGGGTGACGTAAACATCCCAGAGTTTAAAACAATATGATGCTTAAACAAATGAAGAGAGAGATAGTGGCCACCATAGTTGTGAAGTTCTGTTGTCTTCAGTCACAGCATTAGATCTTCAGAAATGTGTCTGTAGATGTTTCCCAGTCCATACGGTGTCTTTTTTTTTTTAACTTGTCGTCCAACAAAAGCCACAGAATTCCACGTGTGTGTCGGTGTGTGCGTGTCTGTCTGTTTGTCCTCAGGAAGTCATTTCAAGTCTGCCTGTGAGCGGCCAAACCTCTTCTTGTCTTTAAGTGCTACTAATATAAACTGCCTGTAAAATGGATCCTTGCAGAGGTTTTCAGGACCACCAATGTCAGAGTGCTGCTCTTTCACTTGGAATTACTCTGTGGTTGGTGTTCTTTCGCTCCCACAGAAAAAAAAGAGAAACACACTAAATTCAATTACCTGTACAAAGATTTGCTCCCCCCCCACCTCCCCTTCTCCCTCCCCCTCTCCTCCTCACTCACATAAAACAAGCCATGCGGTTGTATGAAGAGAAGTGACAACTATTGGCCGGGCAACTGTTGTGTTTTCTATTTCTTTGTGTGAATGCACAAAGCATCGCATGTTAACAGTCTTGAATCAAAGGACATGAACAAACTGCTGCTCTTATCGCGCGACTGATTTGTTGTGACGTGACAGCGACTCCGCGATCGTTACTAAACATCACAGCATCTCTACTGTGAGTGCGGAAAATCTGGCCCGGTCCAAATCCAGTGATCTGAAGTCACACGGACTAAAAAACCCGGATCACATTAGATGGGTAGAAACATATGGATGCCCCACATTCCCATCCAATCATTCCAATTCCGTAGCATTCTCGAAAACCTCTTAAAAAATATGGTCTACATCAAGCTGTCCCAGCGAGAGAGAGAACATCTCCTCTGCAACAATTGCTTCAAGACCTCTCTCTTTCTTCCCTACATTTATCCCCCTCGTTCTTTTTTTTTTTTTTCTGCCTGACTTTTACAACTTCCTCCTGGTTGGGGCTGCAGCTCTAACCCAAACAAAACTCCATTTTTTAGTTATTGGCCCTCATGGCATGTAATGGAGAATCAAGCTAATTATCCCTACAGCTGTTTTCACTTGCTTTTTATGTAAGCAATACCTGGCTGATCCAGAGAGCAACAGTGAGGCCCTTCTTAGCGCTCCAGGCCTCCAGGCCCGCTGGAATTAGAGAGCAAAATGCCAGGTCCTCCCCCCCCCACTGCCCGCATGTGCCCCTGCACCCATCTCCTGGCGCTCAACCCGACCCGAGCTAAAGCCACCCTGACAGAGCTGCCCCTCTCCACCATTTCCACTCCCTCCTATACCTGAGAAACTCGCCTGCGTTTGATGTTTCACAAAACTGCTCTCGGCGGCTAAGATGGATCTGTGTGACAAGCACTCTGGTAATTAACAGAGAAGGTCAGGGTGTGGCTGCTATTAAATTGGAACCATCTCCTGCTGTCATATGACTAGAAAGAGTGAGAAGGAGAGAGAGAGAGAGAGAAGGGGTGAAAGGCAGAGAGCAGGAGAGGAGAGTTTCTAGAGGGTAAAGAGAAAAAGAAAACAATTCCTTGCAGGCTAATTACATAATTTCCTTCATCTGAGCAAACACGCTGGGTGAAAGCAAGTGTGAGCAAGACCTGCAGATGCCAGGCCAAGAGGTGCCAGAGACACCGACAAACTCAGGCTGCAGCAGCAGCTGAGCTCTCCGTCACACGGGTCAAACCCACGCCAACGCCACATCGCACTGGAACATCAGCAACCGGCGTCTAGAACACGAGAGACACGGTTTACAGAAGCCGGCACATTTCATCCAGAAAAGAAGGTCGGATATTTCTCTTCACCATGAACCACGGCTGAAGTTAGTCTGTGGTTGGACGTAGACGTGTCGAAGTGTAAAGCTGTGGGTGTATCGTTACATCTGTACGTCAGTGACATTGTGAAGTCTATGATTCTTAATTGAAAAATTCCAACTCGATGCAACATCTGAATTTGTCATAGACTGTATAATAAAATGTGCACAGTCGTAATTTGAAAAGTGGAACCAAGGAAGTATTAGACACCAGGGGGCGACTCTGCAAAAATAAGTCATTTGGAATGGAAGTAGTAGTAGGTAGCCGTCCCACAACAAGAAGGTCACCAGTTTGGATCCCGGTTTGACCGAGGACTTTTCTGGGTGCACGTTCTGCTCGTGTGTGTAGGTTCTCTTGGGTACTATAAGCGTCACAGGATACTCCCAAAATATGCAGGTTGGGGAACAGGTTGTTTGGACACTGTCCAGGTTTTTGTCTCCAGGTCTCTGCAGGTGGATAGATGTTGTTGTATGAGTGGACACCAGTGTGACGCCTGTGAACAGTCGAATCACAAACCTCGAGGATTCACAGCGAAAAAGAAGTTGTGATGTTCACATTCACAGTGATCTCACGATAAAGCCACTCAGTACAGTGGTGTAATGTTTCCCAGCTCATAACAGTCCATTCCTGGCTGCAGCCAAGAAATGTGTTCAGCACAAACACCACTAGGTGGAGTTGACTGTTAAAAAAAAAAGAAAAGAAAAAGTCTCATGTATCAACCTCATTAAACTCCCACAGAGAAGCAGCATGCATCTCTGAGTGAAGCAGATACAGACACATGAACTCTGCTCCACTGCATCCTCACACAGAGAGACAGACAGAGAGAGACAGACAGAGAGAGAGAGACACACACACACAGGAAAACACTGTAAAGTCTGAGAAAAAAGTAAAACAGCAATCTCTCCCTGAAACTTTGTCGCTCTCACGTTCTCTTTTTTTGTCTCTAATCCTGTGAGGAATGGTGGAGTGATCTCTGTGGAATGACGGAGTGATCTCTGTGGAGTGATGGAGTGATCTCTGAGGAATGACGGAGTGATCTCTGTGGAATGACGGAGTGATCTCTGTGGAATGGTGGAGTGATCTCTGTGAGTGATCTCTTGAGGAATGGTGGAGGATCTCTGTGGAGTGATTCTGTGGAATGACGGAGTGATTCCTGTGGAGTGATCTTTGAGGAATGGTGGAGTGATCTCTGTGGAATGACGGAGTGATCTCTGAGGAATGGTGGAGTGATTCTGTGGAATGACGGAGTGATTCTCTGAGGAATGATGGAGTGATCTCTGTGGAATGACGGAGTGATCTCTGAGGAATGATGGAGTGATCTCTGTGGAATGATGGAGTGATCTCTGAGGAATGATGGAGTGATGATCTGAGTGATGAATGTGGAATGATGAGGATTCTGAGGAATGATGGAGTGATCTCTGTGGAATGATGAGTGATCTCTGAGGAATGATGGAGTGATCTCTGTGGAATGACGGAGTGATTCTGTGGAATGATGATCTCTGTGGGAATGATGGAGTGATTCTGTGGAATGACATATGATCTCTGTGAATGATGGAGTGATCTCTGTGGAGATGTGGAATGATGGAGTGATCTCTGAGATGAATGATGATGGAGTGATCTCTGTGGAATGACGGAGTGATCTCTGTGGAATGATGGAGTGATCTGTGAGCAATGATGGAGTGATCTGTGAGGAATGATGGAGAGATCTCTGAGGAATGATGGAGTGATCTGTGAGCAATGATGGAGTGATCTCTGAGGAATGGAGAGATCTCTGAGGAATGATGGAGTGATCTGTGAGGAATGGTGGTGAGTTTGTCGAGTCCCTGCCATGGTGTGCCAAAACACGGCTCAAACCACAGCGCCTGTACTGTGCACACACACACATCCATGTATACACTTTCTACGCGACCTTGACCCCTAAAAAGAATGATATTCCCAGACAACTTAACTGCATTCCCAATTATGTTTCATAAGGAATGCGTTTTCTCAACCAAAATTCCGTTGCTTAATTACATGTTCACAGATGTGCGGATCTGTGTGATTGTGTTTTAACCACTTGTGGTGCATTTGGTGTCATTGGTGAGGAAATAAGGCTGGTGATAGTTTCGTAGTTATGGACGTGGTGAGGACAGAAATCCTCGTCCACCTGGTTATGGCTTTGAAAAGATTGTGTTTCTTCCCCATGGTGTCACAACATCATCTGCTAAATACAACCAAGATCGCACAATCAACACCAGAGTGTACTGGTTAAAAGACTGCTGGGAAGTGAAATGGACTAAGATGAGTCCACACATGGTCTTGGCTTGGTCTCGCGCAGTCTTGGTCTCTACAACAACATTCTCTCAATAAAACCACAATGGGAACGTCCTCATAGCACTACAGCGATCGACTAAAAATATTCGGACATTTAATCTGAAAAAGGTCTCGATATGTGTGACGGACGCACACACACACACACACACACAGGACAATGTCGACACAACACCACAACAAACCACCATAAATCTGATCTGGTCTTGAAATGTGCGGTCGATGTCTCATGGACGTTTCACCGACGTCCCACGATGACTCACGCACATCTTGCTCTCCATAAAATCCCACCAGAGTGTTTTCATAACACGAAAACAACCCATCAAAACAATTTCTGACGTTTCATGTCAAACTTGTCTTGAACTGTGGTCTACTGCTTGGCACGCGCCACCATGTGCTACACGCCAACTCCTCATCCGTCCCACAGGATTAGATCCAAAGATTTATACAAAAGGTAGTTAGGTTGGTAGGTAGGCATGTGTACAGACAGGTATGTAGATTCTTATTTACTCCTGATCAATTATCAAAACGTAATCTGGGAGAAAATACACTCCTTATTAAATATAAATGAAACATTGATGGAAGTGTCTTATGCACAACATTCTGTTATCAGTTAAGAATCTCAAGACAAAATAAACTATATGTGACCAGGCTGAGGGACATTTTGAGTTATTTACAGATTCTAAAAGTGTGATTTCTAAGCTTTCCATCAATGTCTAACACATGGAAATGGTGAAAATGTTTGAAGAAGATGTGGCCATTTGAATGAAGACACTCCTCAAACTGCTTTAGGGAGAATTTTAGCCTCAAAGCCTCATTTACAGAGACAGAATCATCTCATTTACAAAGCCCAACCCCCTCCTGGTGTAGCAGTACAGTACAGTACATCAGATACTGGACATAATAACCTCTTAACATTTGAAATGAAATAACTTGAAAAATATATGGGGTGTGGCTTATTCTGTTATCATTTCTTGTCCTTACACTAGTGTAGCCATATTTCCATCATCTGGTTTTGTTGTGGTTTCTTTTCTTTCTGAAATAACAGTTTGCAGTTCACAGTTTCAGTCAGGAGGCTACTTTTAGTTATAATATTACATTTTTATATTATATATTATAAATATATATTATATCCCGGCCAAGCATATATTAATCCTTACATTTATCTGTTTTAAATATATCAGCCTCCTAAACACCCCGGCAAAAATGTGCCACCAACACATAATACCCCCCCAATAAACAACGTTTATCAATAACAGGCAGGTCTTGGGTCCCCAAGGGTTCTATGAAGAGGTCTGAGGATTCCCAGAGAAAAATAAAATGAAATATGAATATAAATTTCATGATAGAAGGACCAAAGATAGATACACATTTCTAATATAAAATAAAATAAAAGACATTTAAGTGGCTCTGTGTTGGTGTGGATGGTTCAGTCTGTTGCTGAATGATGATGATGTGCTTAGAGAGTTGCTAAATCATTAGCATCAGCTGAGACAAGCTGTGACATTCACACATTAGTCAAGCACATCAGGTTGGTTTGTTATTCATATTAATAGCAGAGGTTTTTCAAACAACAATACTGAGCTAATCCCTGTATGTGACTTCGAATGAAGACTAATGTAGATTAAGGATGATAATGGAAACTCACCCCAGAAGAAGAAGGTTAATGAGAGGTTCAGGGTGTTTTCAGCCGCTAAATAATCCATCCATTTGTGTAGAAACTCTGGAGAAAGTCCGCTAGCTTAAATGCTAACGTGTTAGCGTAACGTCCGCTAGCTTAAATGCTAACGTGTCAGCAGAACGTCCGCTAGCTTAAATGCTAACGGGTTAGCATAACGTCCGCTAGCTCAAATTCTAACGTTTTAGCATTACGTCCGCTAGCTTAAATGCTAACACGATAGCATAAAGTCCGCTAGCATAGTAGCAGTGAGATGAGAAGTACAGCAAAGATTTGTAATTTGTAACAGTAATAAGCAGCAGTCGTCACAGTGAGGGGCGCAGCAGCAGCAGCAGCAGCAGCTGTATATTAAGTAGCCATGTGTTACCTCTGTGAGAAGCAGCTGATTGGCCGAAAAACCAACAAAAGCACTGGAATGTGATGTGATTCACAACGATCAAACAACCAACCAACACTGTGATGTGAAGCATGTAGTGCAGGGGTGTCAAACTCAAATGACCTGGGGGCCAATGAGCATAAAGTCTGGTCAAGCGGGGCCGACATAGAGGAAAAAAGTGTAAAAAATGACTTTTTAGTAGCCGCTGGGCAATATAAGATATTCGTTATGATATTAGACAGAATAAAAACATATTTATGATGCAGAAAAACAGAGAATTAAATTGAAGATTTTCAAATAATGACGAGGATAAGTGTGATTGTGAACAGCTTGAATATATGTAATTTCATGTTGAGTGTAATACATTTAATAAAGTAATGATTACAACTGAATGTCTAATTACTATTATAAAAATATTGCCGGCAAATACAATTAGTCTTATATTCTGTCTCTATTCTATCACCTTGCACCGTGGTGGGCGGGCCACATGTTATCGATTGGAGGGCCACGTGTGGCCCCCGGGCCAACAGGTTGACTTATGTGATGTCGTGGCTTCTTCCAAACTACAACATGCATCATTTTGAAAAAAAATGCAAAAATCCCTCATTTTGAAAAAAAACAACCCAGCTTTTTCCCTTGTTTACTGTTGTTTGCGCTGGGCCGGCTTGTTGCTAGTTTTAATGTGGCGGGTCACATATTCATAAACGTTCTTTATGAGCACGCATCTAAAAAAAGGTGCTTGAATGTCTCTCTGCTCCATCTCTCTTCAACTGCCTCTGAAGTTTCTCTCTGACTAATCTCACTCATTTGTTCCTTCAAGCGTGTTTTCTCTGTCTTATCACAAAATTCCTTCTCCTTCCCTCTGGCAGTGTTTATGTTACTGAGAAGGATGTGGAGAGCTTTACTGCAGTCCAGCTGCATGTGGGTCACAGTCTGCCAAAGAGTAGCCACCACCTGCCTATTTTTCACGATAAAACCCGAGCGAGTCTGTGTCACACAAACAGCACCTTGATCTGGAGCTAAAGGCGGGCCAATCAGAACCTGAACTGAGGATCCCTGAGCCCTCCTGCATCCTGACACACAGGCCCAGCCAGACAGGGCAGACGAGTGAAACCCGAGTCCACATTAAAGCACCTCCATCAGGTAGGAGATTAGGGGGAGGCCTCCATGCTCTCAGTGTCTGCGGGGGTCCGGGCCTCTGAGGCCCTATCTCGCCTCCATCTGGAAAGAGAATCTGAGGGTAGTCTAATGGTCTGATAAGAGGCCATGTCGACTGACACGGTAACAGCCTCTCACCCCCATTGGGGAAAAAAACAGCTTGGATGCGAGCCTGGCTGTGGTGCACTCTCATGCGGGTGAGGGAGGGAGGGAGGGAGCGGTGCATGGTGGCATTCACTTCACTTTGAAGCTTTGACCCAGGATCCCGACAAGCAAGCACAGGCTCAACGTTTACAGAGACAAGGAGCAAGTGAAAAAGCGCCGCTGTGATCGTGTGCCACCTTAAACCATTAAACCACAGATACGTGTCAACTCACCTTTTTCCTTCTAAAAGCCACATTTCCATTAATTACTTAGGTGTCTACAGATGTGCAGGTCCACGTGATGAGGTTTTGGGCTTCAGAGGAAATAAAAGGTGAAGATAACCGTTCCATGTGGTTAGGTTTATGCACAAAGAGCACAAAGAGCACAGTATTGGTGCTTTTCCACTGCACAGTTCCAGCTTGACTCATCAGTGATAATCACAATATACTGAGCCGACACTAAATGTGACGTCATCAGACTGAGAGCGACGATGTCCAGCTGTAGATCAAAGTGAAAAAGACTTGAGGATCCTGAAAACACAGGTGAGTGGTCAAGAACGTCATCGACAGCAAAAAAGTTACTTAAATGTGAACATGTAGTGGTTTCTTTTCTCCTCTAAAACAAAGACACACATTTCCCACTTTTTATCAACCAAGCCGCTCATCGGTTGATCAATAAAATGCTGATTAATCAGCTGTCAGTCGCAGAAAACTATAAGAGCAAAGGTTTTTCTGTGAGACGTCGCTGTGCAGACGGTTCTCTGGTGCTTTATGAAACATAAGAGTATAGAAGGGAAATGTGGGGGGAAAAAAAGTCACGACATCATATCATAATTCATATGTGTGTTTTATAAGGAGAGGAAAGTTTCCGTGCAGGAGACACAGTGTGGGCTGGAGTCGAGACCTTTCCCGTCCCTGAAAGATGGAAAAGGAGGACGGAGAGCCAGCAAACAGCAAACTCTGATTTCCCACTTTTATTTTCACATTTGTTTTTGTAGGTGCACGTACTGTGAACAATAAAGTTAAATACTCCTGCGTTCACTCGTTCACATGCCTTTATGGTGTAATCTGGAGTGCAATTAAAGCTCCGCCCTCCTCCTGATGTCTTCTCAAGATGAGAGCAGTGACCCATCTGTCCTCACTCCTGACCCAACTCTTCCTCTCTCTCACTCAGTCACTGCCCACAGACTCACTCTTTCACCATCTGGTTTTTATTGCCCATAGTCCATTTCCCTCTCTTAACTGATTTGCCCTTCTACCACATCAGGCCGGAGACATAGAAACATCTTTTTTTTTTTTTTTCCTGTTCTGAGTCAGAAAAAAGCAGAGACTGAAAAGATTTGACAGAAAACAGACAGTGAGTGAAATCAGCGCCCTCACCGGCCGCCGCTGACAGACAGTTTCAGTCTAAACAAGTTTTACAGACTCATATAACAGGCTCTTGTTGACTTTAGGGGAATTCAGAGTCCGACCGACAAAAACATGCTCTGCCGAGGCGGCCGTGACCTTGAACTATGACCACCCAGATCCCACGCGGTCCAGGTGAACGTGAGAGTGTTTAGAAATGCCGCGTACGCTGATGACGATGCTGAAATAAAACTATAGAAATATAAGAAGCAGAATGTATAAACATGCAGAAGTTGTGACCTGAGATTTTAGGAAGAATTAAACCTTCAAACTACAGATGCTTTTAGTCGTGAATAAAGAACTGAAACTATGAGTTCACTGGTTTAATGTAGCAAATGAGCAGTGTTGTAATGTTACATTAATGTAATGTTACAAAATATAATCACAAGATGATACTTCAGTACAAAAAATGTCTTTAGGACTTTTACTGAAGTCATTTTATAAAAATGTGACTTGAACTTCCACCAAAGTCATTTTCTGTGTATCTGTGAGAGCGTTACGTGTGTCGTACGTGAGAGTCCAGCTGCTGCACCTTTAAGACCAAGTCAACGTTTGAGCCAGAGAATTCCCTCAGGATGTTGTTGAGATATCACATATGTAAACATCCTGATTACATCTCATCTGGGATTTAGACGTATAGATTTTTGGACATGTGCCGAATATTTATGTGTGTTTATGTGAGTCCAATCTGTGTGTGTAGAATGTATAAAATTATGTTTTGCTTACACTGAAAAGAATTCATTTAGTGACACGTATAAGATTTAAAGTTATATGCAAAGTTTCTTTGTCTACAGAAAAGGATAGGGTCACATTTTCTTTGTCTTGGGGAAACAGAATAAAAAACTTCCAAATTCTGACTTTTGTCCATAAGATTTCTGACTTTAATCTCACAATTCTGGCTTCTTTTGTTTGTTTGTTTTTAAAAAATATCTTCAAATTTGTCCCTTATCCTCTACCATACAAATCACTTTAGTGAAAAAATGAAATAAATAAATATATGTGATTGTTCAAATCTCTGTTAACAGAGTGTTCATGTGTTCATCCACCTCACTCTCATCCACCACTGAAGTCTTTTTTCCACTCGGAGCCAAATGTGTTTAAGACAAAGTGACAAGATCGGAATTGATGTCAAGTGGACACACTGTGTGTGTTTGTGCGAGCACAGCTGCAACGCGGCGCCTAATGCCGCTTAAGTCCGGTCTCAGGAAGAACCAATCATGTTATTGGCTGAGTGTGTTGGTGCTGCCGGGGTCAGCGTCGCCCCGGGACATGACACACATGGAATATACGCGGGGGATAAAGAGGGGAGGCTCGGGCACTTCCTGGTGGTCTGCTCGTGATCTCTACCTCAGCGTGACCTCGCGGTCAGTGAGAGAGAGCGCGAGCTGCGCGGGAAAAAAAACATCTCAGCGTGGACAGGATTTCTGATTCCTTAAACAAAAATGGAGAGGCGTTTAGTTGCGGTAAGTCCGTCAGTCTGTCAGGGACAGTGTTTAGAGCTGTGATTGGAATCCCATTTTTATTGTATAATCCTTTTAGTCTTAAGTGGGTTGTGGGTACGACTCTTCTTCGTCAGTTTCAAAGGCACAATCTTATCTCCTAAGTCCCTAAAAGTGATACTTGAGTAAAAGTATGTTACTTTGGTAGAACTTGGGTTAGCAACCAGGGTTAGCAGTTGTTTGTCTTCAGACTTCATCACAAAATCCACACAGGACTGAGGCATAAAAGGACTGTAACGCTGTCAATCAAAAACTGGCTCCGCCTTTCAGACACTTCCTCCAATCATCATGCAGGAGCTCAGCGTCCGAGCAGATCAATAATCAAACAATCTCAATATTCTTAATGAGCTAGCAAAGGTGACCATATTTGGTAAAGCAGGGGAGGAGCCTGACTGAGAGCTCCTCCTCCTAAACTTACTGCTACTAGCTGTCATCACACGCCACAAAAACCTGCCATGCTTTTGTTTTATGTGTCGCTAATTGGGTAGCTATGAATTTACTATGAAGCTACGGGGTTATGTCGGTATGGCGCAACTAAAATTCATAACCCAGTCAGCATAGGACTCATATTTGGGCCGACAATACGGGTCACAGGTGTGTTTGCCCACTTAGTTCCCACTTGATAGCCAGGTAGCCTGGAGAGGGAACGAAGAGGGAACCAGAGAAACCACAGACAAACCTGTTTGGGACCCATATTGTCAAATATAAGGCTTATGGTGTCAACATGGACCTTGGAAACTGCTAGCTAGAAATTTTCTAAGGCTTTACTCGTGGTTTATTGTTGTGGAGCATTTAGCCAGATTGGTAGCCTGGCTGATGCCAGATAAAATGCCTATGTGCGTAATTTCAATAGACCCTCGAGCAGTCAGACCAATGATCTGGAAGACGTATGCAGTGTGGTAGAAATGACAAACGCGATGGTTATTTAGTAAAGGAAGCAACAGCCAAAAGCTGCTGGACATCACATCTCAAATGGGCTGGTTATTGGCGGACTTGGTGGAACCCTAAAATCAAGGCGCCATTAGACAAACTGTAAAACTCAAGGCATCAAAAACCATCAGTTTACAAAACAGTGGTGATGTCACGGTGGTTTCCTGAAGGGAAATCCCTACTTTTACTTGTTGTGGGGGTAAAGAGGTCAGAGGCGACAGGTAAACATTTAAAGTGTGTGAGTGTAAAAACCAGCAGCCCTCGGTGAGCAGCCATCTTGAACCTTTAACAACCTCGTTGGAGCGCTCCACGCGACACCCTGCCAGTGAATCTGAAAAGGGAGATACCACGGATCGTAAATAAGCGTCGTAGAAAGTGACAGAGGTCTGGCTCGGCGCGCAGATAGGGAGTAAATAATCCTCATTAGTTTTGACACAGCGACTCATAGTTTTGTGATATTTACTGCCGAAACATACTGTACCCATTAAACAAGTAGTGATAGAGTCATGCACACTGACACGGCTAAGGCTGGGGCTTAATATTTAATCTCGCTGTGGGATAAATACAACAGGTTATGATGCACTGGCTGAGTAAATACTATTTATTATGAAAGCTAAGGAGCGGAACTTGGACTGTACCATATGTAAACCTGTCCTCACTCTGTTTATGAAAGTCTGTGATGTGGAATATTAACGTCCTGGCAACGCGAGGGCTCGTTTCTATTTGAGTGAACTAAATCTTGTGACACTCTTTTCTAAACATTTTTATCATATCAGGCCCCATAAACATGGACGCTGATAGTTTTGCTGTAAACTGACTGTGAACGCGTGATTTAGTGACATGTGCACAGGCTTCCAGTAAGTCATAAACTCTGCAGTATGACGTGTAGGTTTGAGCGTTTGCTATGGGTGGTGCTGATGTTTAGTCGGAGCTTTCTCGGCCGTCGCTCACGGGACTCGCTGGACTCCCAGGAAACGGAACCCTTTCCGCACTGGTCCCGACAATGAAAATACCTGTCTGAAGTGGTCTTGCTTTACTCACACAACGTTGTTGTTCTTGCCTCCTTTTCTTTCCCTCGACATAATACAAATCACTTCCTGCGCGCAGAGCAGGAATGTCGCTCCGCTTTAGTGAGAAGCCCGGAGAGTCGTGTGGAGCTGACCGTCGTGCTCAGTTCAGTTAAAGATATAAAATCAGCGATAAATTAAAATGGTCCGGCGGTTCACTGAAAGGACTGGTGAAACATTAATTATTGAAACATGTGATTGTTGAGTGCACGGTGATTATTCCTCCTTTCCAGCTGTTTTTCTTTCTCTTCTTAATGACATTCCAGTCACAGCGATGGAGGGCAGAATCATCCACAGAGCATTCCAATGTTCTGATGAAGGTAATTGGAGGTTTCATTAGTGGGCATGTTAGAAATGTTTAGTCCTTTTTAGAACAAAATGACCTCCGTGTGTTTTCCTGACTGACGACGGAGCTTTCCTCCCATTCCTAAAACTTCACTTTGTCAAATCACAGTCAACATTCAAGGTTCAAGGTTGGTTGCCATCAAATTCAAGCACTTTCCATGACCAATTCCTTCAAATTCAAGGACAGAATGTGCTTAAGACGGGAGGACAACTTGTAAGAGCGTCTTGGTCCATGATGGCGTCCTCTTTTATTGATGTGCAGCAGCTCTGCATCTGGACAAGTGATTGTCCTCAAAGTCAGTCTTTGTCTTTTGTCTTCGGTGAGACAGAGATTTCCCAAACATCACGTTGTCATTTTCTCTCTCTCTTTCTTAACTTTACTCGCTCATTGTTCTGCACGGAATCTCACGTCAGCGGCGGAGAGAGAGACAGTGGACAGTGTCCACAACACTGCTAAGGGAGACGTTGACCTAAATATCAACTTCTCTACTTTACTGCACAAAATTCAAGCACTTTAATGACCCATGTCTGTTTAGTGATTTTCCAAAACTTTCAAGGGCCTTGAATTTTTTGTAATTCACAAACTTCCAAGGATTTCAATGACATATCTGTTTTGGGTGATTTTAAAAAACTTTCAAGGGCCTTGATTTTTTTTAATTCACAAACTTTCAAGTATTTCAATGACTCATGTCTATTTTGGGTGACTTTCCAAAACTTTCAAAGGCCTTGAATTTTTTTAATTCACAAACTTTCAAGGAATTTGATGACTCATGTCTACTTAGTGTAATTTTCAAAAACTTTCAAGGGTCTTGAATTTTTTTAATTCGCAAACATTCAAGGATTTCAATGACCCATGTCTATTTTAGGGCAATTTTAAAACAATTTGTAAGGGCCTTGAAAATTAGCTTTTCAAATTTACAAACTTTCAAGGATTTCCAGGACCCCTGAAATTTGAGGCAAATTTGAAGAAATTCCCCAAAGGTGTCCTTGAGATAACACGTTGACGTAAAAGACTGATTACGTCTTTGTTTGACTGCAGATATGCGGGCGATCCACAACGATCCAGACTCAAAACCTTAGAAAAACACCATGTTCTGTGACGACACAGTTTTTCACATTAATTCCACATCGTTGAGTTTTGGTTTGACTTTGCCGTTGGTCTCATAAAGAGAAAATCCCTGCTTCTAACTCTTACTCTTGTTGTTTCTCATTAACGTTCCTGTTTGCTGAAAATCAGCTTCCTGTTGGACCTGAACGGTCATGTGACATATGGTTTTTAATCGAGTTAGCATTGATGCAGATTACTTGTGATGCAGAGCTGGAACACTCTTTTAGACACACATCACTTTTATCTGAAAATACAGATCTTAAACTAAAAAAAGTAGTGGTATTGATGTCGCTTAAGTGATCATGGGGGAACGGCCATGGATACATAGCGAAAATATCCTTTCAGAATACTTTCAGTGAGATGTAATCGCTGCACAGAACGGCGTTTCTATGGCTACAGAAGCCACCTAATGCTAAATGTGTCTAGCAGAGCAAACAGGGATTTCCCCTGAGATGCCCGGTCCATGTCGTACACCCGCCGCAGTAACGCTCCGCTCCACAATTACGCTTCTTTATCTGCCTACATTTCTTCTTCCTTACTCATCTAACTGGATAAACAGCCCCACCGTCGCTTCCCCTCTGGCTCTGCTCCCGCCGCTCTTGTCCCACTGGGTCTGCAGAATGCAACGCTTGAAACAGCGCAGCCCACCACAATAAATTAGCATCAGCCGTCGCTAACTGCCAGTACACATGTGCAAAGTGTTTGCGTTACACGGAGAGCATTTCACAGGGATCATAATTACACTGCGTCCACACCTGGACTCTGACACATGTTTTACAGCTCAGACAGCCACGCCCAGACACCTGTAAGAAATAACACACCAACATCGTCAGACTGCCACAGAGTCTCATGACTGCGCTGTGTGTCATTTCTCACATCCATGACCCATTTACACACACACACACATTCTTGAACACACACACACATGCAACAATTACTTCTTGTGCATCACTGAATTGTGAATTCCAAGTTCTTTATTCGTAAAAAAAGAAAAAAAAGAAAACATGTGGAAAGAGAGAGGAGAATGAGCTGTTCCAAACCTACACATCTGGTCTTGAGCAACAACGTGGGTAACCTTGGCTTTGACTCCACAACTTAGTGGCAGTTTGACTTCATCTACAGCTACTGCAGTAAATATCACAGGAGAAAAAACGTCTCTCCAACGCTAGAAGACCTTCTGCTTTGCGCTCAGGGACAAGTCATTTCCCAGTTATGAGTAAAAAGTTTCAATGTGACACCCGCTGAGGCTGTAATTCCAAGTCGTCAACTCGTTTGAACTCGTAACACGCTGACATTACGACTCGAGACGCCTGCTCCTGCATCAAAGAAACCGTTTTCTTTTCCCTTTTCTTGTGTCATATTCCACATGCTATCTGTGGACATTGCTCCGGTGTTTATGCGTGAACTGTGTCAGCAAATCTATCCAGAACGCTAACATTAATCTGCTGGAAAACCTGACTTGAAGGGAAAGTTGATGTTCTTTGAAATGTGGGAAAGTAGGAACAACCAATCAGAGCTAACTGCGCTAAAACAGGCAGATTTTAGTCAAACTAAGACTATAATTCACTTTTCTTAAAGTCAAGTAAATGCGTAGTCCGACTAGTCTTAGTCGGACTTCATAGTCCGATTACTCCTCCTCCTCACTGTCCATCTCACTGTCCATTTGACACATTGACAGGAAACATTGAATCAGTGACTGATTATGTCGCTGTCATGGTTACACTGACGTGTCACTGTCACTTTAATTTCTGGGATTTCTGGGATGACATCATTCTCTAACTTGTGACCTCTGAGGTCACTGGAACACGCTATAAGATTTATACGCACATTTACAGCACATGTATGTGAGGAGGCAGCAAATGACAAACACAGAGCGAGACAAGGGGAATGAGAGAGGACAAGAGGCAGACTCACGGAGTGATGTTTGTAAAAGAACGTGTGTAATAACAGTGGTTAAAGGCTGCTCTTTCATTGAGGAAATCTGGCCGGGGCTATTTCACACTGTAGGAATCTCCTGTCGACGAGATCAAAGGCTCGCGTGGAGACACACATCCAACAGAGCACACACACACACACACACACACACACACACACACTCTTCTACCACAAACATATCTTGAATGAACTCACAGTGAGATCAGAAACACACAAGAGTGACAGCCCCTTGTGAGCAGATGAGCCTCTGGGGGTTAGAACCAGAGCAAGAAGTGTACATCTATCATCCGAGCTCCGAAAGAACCACTTACAGAGAGGCTGCGCACACACACACACACACACACACACACACACACACACACACACACACAGAAGTCACAGTAAGTATGTGGTGGATATGACAAAGTGCATTCAGATGGCACAAGAAAGAACGTGACATGTACCATATGAGGAGAACATTGATGAGACGAGCACATGTACAGTGGACATGGAGCTGCGAGTGGTATAGGAAGCATGTGGAACCTGAGCACAGACGTATGATGGATAGATCTAATATAGAGCCGGCCATATCCAGAGGGTGAACATAAGGCTATGTCATCACTGGCCCATCTCTCTCTCCATACCTTCCATCACTTTTCACTCCCTCTTATAAACAGCGGGATGGGGGTTACTATGACTCCCACACAGACACAGACGCAAGGACATACGCACGCAGGTCTGCAGCACACACACACACACACACACACACACAAATGAACATACTGTACATATGTATGTATGCAGGCGCAATAACAGTTTCACAAAAGAGAAATGAGACCCGGGTGGTCTCCGTGTTTCCACTTGAGAAAGCTCTGGATTTGAAATCACGCCATCGACTACACACCGGGTTCAAACTGCATTTATACGCACATGCATGACACAAGTGTAGAGAAGCTACAAGGGAATAACATGAATGTGTGCAGTGACGTGAAGAGTGCAGGAGACAGAACACACTCTTCTCTTCTGTAGTGCTCTTTTTCATCTTTTCAAAAAAAAAACATTTATATACTGTGTATATATACGTTACTGTTTCACTTAACTTTTTACTGTTTCACTTAACTTTTACTGTTTCACTTAACTTTTTTTTTTTTTATTTTGTATGCTTGTTATACACCTATGACACCAGAACAAATTCCTTGTATGTGCAAATCATACTTGACAATAAAGCTCTTCTGATTCTTCTGATTCTGACACGACTGCAGGAGGCAGAACGCACGACTGCAGGAGACAGAACGGACGACTGCAAGAGACAGAACGCACGACTGCAGAAACAACACACGACTGCAAGAGGCAGAACGACGCGACTGCACACGACTGCGAGGCAGAAGACAACTGCAGAGGCAGAACGCAACTGCAGGAGACAGAGCGCACAGACCGAGCAGAAACACACGACTGCAGGAGACAGAACGACTGCAGGAGACAGAACACGACTGCGACTGCAGACAGAACACGCACTGCAGGAGGCAGAACACACTGCAGGAGACAGAACACTGCAAGAGACAGAACGCAGAAACAACGCACAACTGCAGAAACAACACACGACTGCAAGAGGCAGAACGCACGACTGCAGGTGACAGAACACACGACTGCAGGAGACAGAGCACGACTGTAGGAGACAGAGCACGCTGCAGGAGACAGAACGCCGCGACTGCAGGAGACAGAACACGCACCAACTGCAGGTGGCAGAACACGCAACTGCAGGTGGCAGAACACGTGACTGCAGGAGACAGAACGCACAACTGCAGGAGACAGAACGCACAACTGCAGGAGACAGAATGCATGACTGCAGGAGACGGAACGCGATTGCAGGAGACAGAACGCCGACAGCAGGAGACAGAACGGAGGCTGCAGGAGACAGAGCGCCGCGACTGTAGGGAGACAGAACGACTGCAGGAGACAGAGCGCGACTGCAGGAGACAGAACACGGTGGCAGAACACTGCAGGAGACAGACAACTGCAGGAGGCAGAAGACAGAAGGAACACACGACTGCAGAAGACAGAACACACGACTGCAGAAGACAGAACACACGACTGCAGGACACAGAATGTACGACTGCAGGAGACAGAACACACAACTGCAGAAGACAGAACACACGACTGCAGGAGGCAGAACGTACGACTGTAGGGGCGACAGAGGCAAAAACGCACAAACCATCGTTTATGACCGAGCTCCGGTTCCTGTTAGAGGATTTTAGAGGAGTTGAACTCAGCAGGGGAGAATCAGCAAAATGACATTTCAGATATATTCAGAGGAATTGTGAGGCGTCGTTACTGTAGCAGATGTGGTGTTAACAAACTGATCTGTTTTACAGAAGAAGAGACAGTAAATAAACCCTGGACACTGAGATCATGTTGCACTGTATGTTTGGTATAACACGGAGCTGCATAAACACTTAAAGCTTCTGTCAGTGATCGTAAACCTTTGGCTAAATTCCTGCTCGTACTGTTGCTGCCAGTCTGTGGCAAATTACAACGGATTCTGCTGAGGCGTTCTGAAGATAATGGATTCATACTGCAAACAAAGTCTGTGACGACATAATGGCCTTAAACTTTGACCATCAATCAGCAGAATTGAATCTCTTAGTCTAAGTGAACGTTTGCACCAAAACTGCCAGGATTCTTTGCAGGCGTTCTTCATACAACACATTATCATCATGACCTTGAACTTTGACCATGAATCTGAGTCCAAGTGAACGTTGTGAGACACATGGACATGATGTCTCCTGCAGCGTGGAGTTTTTCTTCTCCCTGTAATGAGCTAAACAAACCGAACCAGAACTGTGACGCAGAAACCGCAACAGAACTCAAGTGTGTTTGCTCGATGAAACGTCGCACGCCCAGCATCACTCTCTCTCTCTCTCTCTCTCTTCCAGCTTCATATCAAGCTAATGCTGTGTGTTTAAGACGGGAAGGTCCCGCCTTAAACAAGGCCATTATGGCCAATAGCTTTTTGCTGTTTTCATAGAATATGAGAAGATTACACAGCGCTATGATGGACCACTTACGTCCTTCACTAAAACACACCTCTGTACCAACAACTCTCTAATGATGATGGCTTAAACGTTTTCACTCTTTCAGCTGCCCGCACACACACACACACACACAGACGCTGACAGAGTCAAATTGAATCCTTGTGTTAAGTGTATAGAATCCGTCCACACCACAAAGAGTTGTGTGTCCCCGTGTGCCGACGTCTGCAGTCAGGTCGAGGATTGTTTCATGTTGGACGTGAGGGGGTAAGAGGAGACTGAAGACTTGTCCACACGATGTGATCTTTATGACATCGTCACTGAGAAAGCCTTGTTGACCAATCAGAAGACAGCAAGTGAAGCTCGGCTTCCTGTAAAATGTTTACATCTCAATACTAAACATGCGCTACAGCGCGATTAGCGCGTTCAGAATCATCTGTTTATCACGGATGACGGAAGCTGGGCTTCTCTGGGAGTCCATTGAGCAAAATGAAGGTTTTATAAAGTATTAATATTTAACATATTGAACTGTAAATAAAAACAGCATTTCAGTTTTGTGTAATTATTGTGTTTCCTTGTTGTAGTTGTTCGTTTGCAGAATTGTTGTGTTTCAAAGACCAGCAACTAGAAAAGTCACAGCTATTCAGAGACAGTTTACACAAGATGGAGTGAAAACTCGAGCCTACGGAGAAGCAGTTGGCCTCCAGGGGGCGAATGTGTTGCCTGCATAAAGAAGTCAGTTGATTTCTAACCTCCGTAAACATTTTCCTCAGGAGTTTATGACCTCACTCCCTACTTCCAGCCCTTCTTCGGTAGAGCATGAGGTCACTTTGGTAAATACTGTTTCCATTCAGAGGAAACATGGCACACACGAGCTGTAGGTGACTTCTGCGAAGTGCCAACCAAACTGCGACTCTGCAGGCCTCAGAGTGGAAGTCTGGTCTCGTTAGTGACATGAACACTAGCACAAGTTTGGATGGAACTTAACTTGGTTCGTGTAATCAAACATGATGAAGAGGAGGACGCTTGTGTGAGATGTTCCAAACCAGAAACTCTTACACAGAAAGCTTCTCTCTCCAAAACTAACACCTACATGTGGACCGGGCCTGAGACCAGAAGAGCCGTCCTTCCTCTCACATCCTCTCTCATCCCCCTCTCCACTCAAACCTGTGTCACCTCTGACCCAGGTCCAATTCACCACTGTCATTATGCAATTAACACCAATTAAGTCATTTGGCTGTAAGAATGTGTGTGTGTGTGTGTGTGTGTGCGCACGTGTTAAGTATGTGGATGTGTGTAGTCACTCATGATCGGGCAATTACAGCAGCACAAGGGAGCCTTTTGGAAGCAGAGAGCACTGCAATCAACCAATCAGCCTTCAGATGGTTTTGACATGAAAAGAGAGCGTGGCCCCTGCTGACCCCGGGGGTCAACCCCAATTTACTCTGTTTACCCACTCAGGAATGACTGTGTGTGTGTGTGTGTGTGAGTGAGAGGGGATGATGAAGAGGAGGCGATGTCTGAGTTGGTGAGTGGGACTGAAATAGAAAAACAGGGGAGTCGTGAAGAGGAGAAGCTTGTTGTGATGGAGGGTGAAGTGGATCCGGCCTCATTTATACCGAGCAGTAAATCTGGTCTCAGGTTTGGAACAGTGATATGTTCTGTAGTGTAGCTCCACCCAACAGGAGGGGGCGCTATATCTGGGACACTATCGGCTGTTTATTTTTGTACCTTTTACAGAATGTGACAATAGAAATTCAAATGATTGTGTAACCAAACTATGTCACTAATCTCAGGTATTTGACTTTTCATTGTGTCAAAATACTAAATTCATTCATTCATTGGGCTACAAAGTACAGTGGTCTGCCTCCGAGGAGGCGGAGCTAGACACACTGGCGTCCATTGATTGGTCCACAGAGAATCGTCACTTCCATCAAATTTGAGGTCAAACGTCTCCTCTCAAACAGAGCTTTGGACTTTACTGGCAGGTGGTGAGACGTCACGCTATTCACAGACTGTACGTTACCATGGAAACACGAGCCACATCATGGTTTACTGTTTCAAACCGCACCGAGGCGAGCTGAACTGAACTGTGCCACTTGGTGAAAATTAGGATTTAGAAATTGTTGGCAGTTGGAGCCCATTAGCCAATAATTTCCCCTACAGTGGCTCACACACACACACACACACACACACACAGATGAGGAACGACGACCTCACACTTGCTGCAGTCGTTACACACTCTCACACACACACACACACACACACACACACCTCACACACACACTCTCTCACACACACACACACACACACACACACACACACCACACACACACTCTCACACACACACACACACACTCACACACACACACACACACACACACACACACACACACTTGCTGCAGCACACACACTCTCTCACACACACACACGCACTCTCACACTTGCTGCAGTCACACTCTCTCACACACACACACACACACACACTTGCTGCAGTCGCTACACACTCTCACACACACACACACACACACTTGCTGCAGTCGTTACACACTCTTCACACACACACACACACACACACACACACACCACACACACACACACACACACACACACTTGCTGCAGTCGGCACACTCTCACACACACACACACACACACACACTTGCTGCAGTCGTTACACACTCTTTCACACACACACACACACACACACACACACTTGCTGCAGTCGTTGCACACTCTCACACACACATACACACACACACACACACACACACTTGCTGCAGTCGTTAAACAGTGAGACGGTCCGTCAAAGAAAAACGTTCCAGTCAAACAGGATGAAAAAAAAAACGTCGATGCGACAGCGAAGGATTCCGAGATGATGCCGACTGCGGTCAGCTCTCTCTGGATCCGCCCACTTCATTATCAGAACTTTATCCGATTAAAATCAAATCATGTTAAAATCACTTGTGACCGTTTGATGCCATGAGTCCAACAGAGTGTTTTTCCACTGGAGCGGCCTCAGACGTGCACTGAGCTGCCAACATTCACAAATCAAGCACCGGCTTCTTTCTACACTAAGTGTTTTCAATGTTGGGTGACCCTGTTTCCAAAAAGCCCCACACTGGCACATCTGAGCGCACATGTATGCACTTATTCTACCACCATCGGCGTTTTTATCACAACGGAGGGAAACTATTTCAGCACTTAGCTCACGCAATTTTCAACACCATTGACACCATGAATGTAGTGTTTTCATTGTCACGTATCAGAGGAAAGACTAAGCTCTCTGGAGCTCTTTAGTTAAAAGCCCACTTTCTCTCTGGCATCAAAGTGTTAGCACACTCTGCAAAGAGCTGCCAGCAACATTTCCTACGACTTACGCCAAGGTCACACTACACGTTTGAGGCAGATTATGGCAGGGTAATGGAAATCTGTCTGTGTGTGGGACACAAGAGAATTTTGTTCTGTCCCCTGTTCCATCATTCATTCATTCATTCATTCATTCATTCATTCATTATCTACCGCTACACAGGCTAAATATGGAGCCGCTGGAGCCACACCAGGGTCACAGCCTGGCAGCGACGCACAAACCATCACGGTCACATTCACTCCTACGGTCAGTTCAGAGTCCAGTTAACCTCTGCATGTTCTAGGACTGTGGGAGGAACACGGAGAACCCGGAGAACCTGGAGAACACCCACGCACACACAGGGAGAACATGCTAACTGCATTGTTCCAGCCGGAGCTTGAACCCAGGTCTTCTTGCTGCAAAGGCAGGAGCGCTAACCACTCCACCAGCCAGAGGAACGAGCACGGCGCAGGTGGAGTTAGACCCACGACCGTCAGCTGATGGGCTCACAGAGCTTAACCATGACGCACCGGGACAAGGTCACGCTACGTACACAGCCCACACCGAACTGTGCCATGATGGAAACGCTGATGTTAGCATTAACAACTAAAAATAAATCAAGTTACATCAAGTTCTCTGGAAGCGTCCGACTTGTCAGAGAGTTCAGGGTCCGACCCGATGATACCAGTGAGTACCAAGACCGGCCAAGAGGTCACGAGTCTTTAATGCGCTGTATGTGCAGTGTTTTGTGTTTCAGGTGTGAGTCACTTCCTGTCTATGAATTGTCTTTCTTCTCGTCTCCATTGTGCTGTGCATTGTTCCGCAGCTGTTGTCGAAACAATGTCCCTGTGGGGACAGGAAAGACAATTGGGTTCGAATTGACGATTGGAAACATCACTGTTGTGTGAGCAGAACCAGAACGCTCCCACCTGTCGGTCCAGGGCTCTGTGTAAAGTCTGATGCCAGGACAGTAAACTACAACAGGACGGGTCCAGCGTCCTGGCACCAGAACAGAACCCGGCAGAAATGACAGGAACAGAGAACTTCAAGAGCAAAGACAAGTAAACACAGATGCTCTGAATTTCCACTGCTGCTGGTCAATAATATCACATATCTGATGAGAATGACACAGGTTATTGTGTGTGTGTGTGTGTGTGTGTGTGTGTGTTGTCCCGCTTCTGGGGCGATGCAGACCATAATCAGGACCACATGACTGAGCCACAGGAAGTCCTCCAGCAAAGGACAGGAAGCAGGAACACAAGGACCACATCATTAGTCGCGCTATACTCACAAGCCTTACAGCCAATAGGGGCTTTGGACATTTGGTGGGCGTGGCCTGTGGTGTGTCCATATCAAGTGTGTGTGTGTGTGTGTGTGTAGCCCTGCAGGCTGGTATTAATGACTTTTTTTTGTCTACAGAGTTGAATGAGTGCAGGTTGTGTGTGTTTGGAAGAGTCAGAGCAGAACACAGGAGAGAGTGTAGTGTCAGGAAAGTGAAACCCAACAGTGCAAGTCTTCCATTTTGCACAGGACAGTAGCAGCAGTTTGCCACCAGGGGGCGACTGTGAATGAAAGTCTCTAGGACTGTGATTGACAGGCGCTGTGGTCCAATAGGAGCCAGGTTACAGGTGACGCCTGAGAAGAAGTGACACGGCACGGATTGAGTTTGCAAAACTGTGGATACTTCACCGCGGGAGGCTGCGTCCATTCCTACACACACACACACACACGCACACACACACACACACACACACACACACACACACACACACACACACACGGACAAATGAGAAACAAATGGTTCTGTTTGCACGGTACAGTGTACACCCAGGAGTGAGAGAATAAAACTAGTCTATCCACACACACACACACACACACACACACACACACACACACACACACATGCACACGCACACACACATACACACACCCCCCCGCAGTCCTCCTGCCACATTCTCACCAACCCCTTCCTTCTCTGTTCTGCAACCCATCAAGTCTAAAGAGGCTAATTTCTGTGGATGGCTTACAGGTGGCCTGTGCAAGGTGAACCACACACACACACACATGCACACACACATGCATGCACACACACACACACACACACTTAAAGAAAAGAAAACCTCATGCCTCTAAAAAAAAACAACCATTTTATAAATCCAATGCCAAACATCAAAGACAGAAATATACCTTAACACACACCTAAAAAAAGCACCAGACACATGTGTGCCACACACACACACGCACACACGCACACACACACTCCAATAAACCCTAGAAAACGAGGGATTTCCAGCAGACGGTGTGAGGGTCAGTGTCTAACCCTGGGACAATCTTGTGTTTCCAAACAGACGGGAACGCGGCGCTTTAATAAAAATCCTGTGACTTTTTCAACATTACGTCCCAAGTCTTTAAAGAGATTCACCAGCGTCAAAAAAACATCAAAATCCTGCAGCTATGAGACGATGGATGTTTATCTGTGAGCGAGGAAAGAGACAGTTACAGAGACAGAGTGTGAGGCGACTGTTACAGATGACAGCAGTAGGATGTGGAACGACTCGGAGAGTTCCCACAATTCACCCATTAACTCTGAAATGTCATCTTTCTTCCAACTTAGCACGTGTCACCTCCAATATATGAATGTATCTGCAGATCTGCGCCGCATCGGCCAGAGGACTTCACCTCAGAGCCGAGCACGCGCTGAGAGTATCGCAGCTTAAAGGGCCAGTTTGGGATTTTTGCTGTGGGGTTGTGTGAGGTACTGAAACAGAGCCAGTGTGTTACAAACATGTCTGTGACCCAAGACAACACAGACGAAAAAAAAAAAAACACATTCAGGCCGCGTAACATAAGACTCACCTCATAAAACCTACATCAGATTAAGTGTGCGCTACCTTCAAGTGATAGTTCAGGTTCTTTGAAGTGTGGAGGAACGAGGTTCTGCGGCAGAGACGCCCCCTGTGCTGGGAACCCAATAAAAGGCTCTCCTCATAAAATGCATGCCTGCTTAAGTCTACAATGTCTGTAGAATATGTGCATGACCATAAGCAGCCTTTTCCCATCTGTAAACTGAAGTGTGTGGACGTCTCACTCTCCCACACCAAAGTCCACAGAGGAAATCAGTGTTTTTAATCCTGCAGGGACACAAGAGCTGCTGCTCTGCTGCTGTCGCCGTGGTAACACACTGACGTTACAGCGTTACAGCATCACTATATATCTATATATCTATATAGATATATAGCTATATATATATCTATACATATATAGATCTATATATCTATATATGTATAGATATATATCTATATATCTATACATATATAGATATATATCTATATATATAGATATATATCTATATATCTATACAGATATATATATCTATACATATATATGTATAGATATATAGATCTATATATATAGATATATATATATATCTATATATCTATACATATATATATATATATATATATATATATATATATATATATATATATATATATAGATATATCTATATTTCTATATATAGATATATCTTCTTGAAATAGTGTGTCCGTCAGTGCCAGTAGACTTGGTGAGGTGTTGTCCTGTGTCGCAGTCGTACTTCACTGCGATGGCACGCAGACGCCACCAGCTGCTGCTTCTTGGCACCTGTGTCTCATATAAACCCACTTCAAATATCCTCAAGAATCCTTTTAATCATATTGTGAAAAAAAAAAAAAAGTGCAGTTATTAGAGTGGAAATCAGGTTAACTGATTTTCTTTTTTGGGGAATTTTGCTTTTGATTGCATGCTCACAAATGTCACATTCCTGGATATCCATCTGTCTCTCAGTCAAATTACAAGACTGAGTTCAACCTCTTTCATTTGTTCAAACCAGCAGAGGTGTGTGTGTGTGTGTGTGTGTGTGTGTGTGTACATCTGCACATGTAGATTGGATTGCAGCTCTTTGAAGCCATGCCCTCGCCTTCATTAAACACAGTCCTCGAGCCTGGAACAGCTTTCTGAGAATGTGTCGATAGCTCTCTCACACACACGCACACACACACGCACACACACACACGCACACACACACACACACACTGCCAGTAAAAATGACCAGTGCTCTTTGAAGCCCGTGTCACTGTGCAAAGTGATAAGATGAAAGCTGATTCATCCTCTGAAAGAATCGTGCACATGTGTGCAGACAAGCCTGCGCGGAGGCCAGCGGGGCCTTGGCGAGCGCCGAGCTAACTGCTACATGCCACGCTTATCAGCTGTTATCTGATTGGACAGTGACTGTAAGCTGCCACTTGGTAGTTATAGATTAAAAATGGACAAGATCCTCTGACAAAAGAGGGACTCTTTGAAGTTCTGTGACCGTGACAAACAGGTAACTGGGTAAAACTGAATGAATGCGAGATGATAAGAAATCTAAATGTCCAGTGTGTTCTCTCTCGCTCTCTCGCTCTCTCTCATCTTGTGACTTGGACGAGACACTTTGTCGGTTTTGGAAACTACGAAGATAAGACAAGCGTGACACAGTGTCCCTGGAAGAATACATGTGTTCCAGTCTGAAATGGGAACGTAATGATGAAGTGCAGAGGAAAAGAGAAAAGAGACTGAAGATTTACTGGACGGGCCCTAAAATCGCGTGAGATCCAGAACCAAACCAGAAACAACTCTTCCTCGACAATGACAAGAATTTTATTTTCAAATGCAGGGTTAGCGCGGTGGTTTGGTGGTTAGTGCTGGTGCCTCATACGTAGCGGGAGGGTACTCCATTATGTGTGGAGGTCGCAAGTTCCACTTGTGTGTTCATAGGTTTTCATAGGCCTCCTGTCACGGTCCAAAGACATGTGGATCAGGATTTGGTGGATTTGAGACTCGTCAGAGTGAAATATAAAGTATTAAACAGCAAAGATCCGCTCAAGGCTTCATCCTCCATTTGGCAAACCCAGTTTTGAGCGCAACATAGAGTCGTTGGCTAATGTCGACACAATCACAGTCGACAGTCGATGCCTTGGTCACTGTCCGCAATGTCTTTTGCATTCCACACAGATTGTTAAACTGCGGGCACCAGAGGTTTACCCACAGCAGTAAACGGACACCAGAAAAGCTTCCAGCCCCAAAATCGAGTCCTTTGCCCACAGTTGTTGTATAATTACAAGCTGAAACTGTTGAGCGGCTGTTTTTCTCGGCGTGTTGACTCCGCGGTCGGTTTGGTGACCTGTCCAGGATCAGGTGCTAGCCTGCCTTTTACCCATTGTCAGCCGGGATTAGCTCCAGCTCCTTCCACGACCGTCCAGGGATACATGGCATGGAACTCTGCAGGGTGAACTTGACACTGAAACCTGATGAGGTGAAAACTAGCACAGGCACAGACCTCCACCAGGGCCACACAGTCCCCTAAAATTCAATCAAGCCTCATGGCTACAGCCAAGTGCTGGAGCCGCCCACTAATCTGCGGCCGCAGCGTGTCATACACCATCCGTCCAGAGTGTTTAGACAGAAATCTATTTTTCCACACTCTAACGAACCAACAGAGCAAGGAATGCAAACATAAGCTCCTTTGCTTTGTAAAAATAACGTGATGTGCTGGTTTCATCGGTTTTCTGATCACCGGCCGTAACCAATAACAAACCATGAACCAGTCTCTCCCTTGGGCCTGTTTTCCACACAATGTTGTCTTCTACAGCTTCATCCTGTCACATCAGGGAGTCTGCAACTTTTTCCAGTGCAAACTTCTGTCACACAACATTTAGGCAACAAGCTAAAATTGCTCATTGAGGCCAAATTTGAACGAGGGACTGACAAGAAAGATAAAACAACCGTGTAACATTGTCACTGGTCTCAAACACAACTCACCGTCGGACAGAAAACAGACGATCGGCGTTTGTAATGATCCAGTTTGTAACAAATGGAAAAAAACAAAAACTTTGTCACGAGTCTGCTTTTTGCATCCTGAAGTCGAGGCGTACGCTGCAGAGGAAGAAGAATGAGAGGCGTCCTCATATCATTCTGCAGTCTCACCAGTAGATGTCACTAATTCTTACACACTGGACCTTTACATTTAGCCATCCCGAGCGCCTACAGGCAGGTTGGTGTAACATAAGTTACCCTCACACAGTTACACACCAACACCACGTAAAACCAACCTAAAGCCAACCAAACCAAAACCAACCAGACACAAACCTTCATGTAGACGCTTCAGAACTAACCCCGACACCAGCTGTCCCCTGTGAGCCCTCTGGAGCTGCTGTCAACAGAAACATCCACATGACGACCCTGATGAAGCCCCACTCAAGAAGAAAGACGCAAGCGTCAGGTCCTATGAGCTCAAACCTGATCAGCTGTTTGAGGGTTTTTTCTGAGGCATGGCGTCCTCCAAGACCAAGCCCAAGCCCAGTTTGGTCCAAACAAGAGTTCCAGAACCTCTTGTGTGATTACTGTGAAGTCCACCATAATTGATTAAAAGCTCTTGTTAAGTCAGTCCAGGAACATTTGATGACCCCAGTGACCCTTCTACCCCACTCATGAAGAAAGACACCAGTTCCAATTCTTGTGATTCCAACATCAAGTCCCATAAGATCCACACGTGCTGCAGCAAACTCCTGAAGACGACTGTGAACCTCCACACGTGTGAACTGTCAGTGAGGACTCGGGATGTCACGATACAACTTTTTCACTTCCGATACGATACCGATATTGCAGCCTTGAGTATTGGCCGATACGATATCAGCACGAATCATACATACTTTAATGACTTATTTTGTAGTGTGGAATGTTAGAATAGGCTTAAACAAGTGATATTATTCAAACAGAGAACGATAGTATGAGAAAAACTGACCCATTTATTATTATTAACCAATGGTTACATCAATTTTAACCTTCAACATAAGAATATTGGATTTTTTGCCATGTTAATTTCATACAGTCTATGGTTAATTTAATCGGGAGGAAAATACCAAGTGCTCATGGGGGTGTTTTCAGAGCACCCGTGTTTCACAGGTAACAGCGTGTCTTCAGAGAACACCCCCCTTGTTTTTACTATTTTGGATTAGCCCAACCCACACAGGGTGAGTGACTCGTGCCACAGCTAAACCCGGAGCCCGGGGACCGGCCCCGCAGACGTACTTAGCTCCGTGTGTGGAGCTTCAGGACACATTTAAAACACACACAGCTCTTGGCATAGCTGGTTTTTGGGGTACAATTAACAAACGGAGGCTGTTGAAAGTCGACAGATGGCGCTGGTTTATGAAATGATGTTGTTTTAGCAGCTCGCCTCAGGATTACGTCATTTGCAGACACTTTTATCCAAAGCTAGCAAGAGCTAGAAGTAAGTGAGTGCTTACTTAGATCGCCTCAGGATGAGCTAGCGTGCTAGCTAATGGCTACCTCGCGCTCGCTGTGCAGCCTCTGAGTTCAGATAGCAGTAGCACACACACACTGTTGTTGTGATCATGTGATCTACATGCATCCAACACACAGAGCCCATGTGATCACGGTCTGCTGGATAGAAGAGCTGGAGCAGAACGGACTGTTGTATCGGAGCGCTTATATCGGAGATTTTAGAGGCACTCTAAATCTGATATACGTTTTTTGGCTGATATCGGACCGATATCCTATATCAGTATCGGCTCGGGACATCCCTAGTGAGGACTGCACGTCGCCCTAACCACGGTGAAATCTGCTGATGGACTCGTTTACACGGCACATTCCTGTTAAACTGCAGGTTTACCTGTTTCTCAGTAACCTGCAGAAGGCGCCGTGAATGAGGAACAGATGAAAGTAAAGGGAGATGAGTTCTGTTCCCTCTGTGCAGAGAAGGAACAACCTGTTCACATGCATTTAAACTGAGGCTTGTCCTGCACTTTGATACACCTCTGTGTGTGTGTGTGTGTGTGTGAGTGTGTGTGTGTGTGTGTGTCTGTCAATCTTCCTCATTACGCCTAATCCCGAGGATGACACTCGGAATCCTCTCTGTCAACCTGCACCTTTGCAGCAGCACTCAGGCAAGAAACTGGGTTTAGCACTTGTTCACTCTCTCTCTACACACACACACACACACACACACACACACACACACACACACAGACACAGACACACATACTTGTCAGATAACACCAAAGCGGGTCACAAAGAGAAGAAAGCATTTTTGCTTGGCAAGAATAGCAAACAACTATCCCACATCTGTATATATGTGTGAGAACGTGGGGGTGAGAGGGACACACACACGCACACACACACATGCACACGCACACGCACACGCACTTCAGACACAAAGAAAGAGTAAAGCGTGAATCAAGCAACACTTCCTGTGTTTAGAAACCCAAAACTGCCACAAAGCCGTGACAGTGAACGACAGCGAGGAGACGCTCACAGATCACTGAGTTAAAAAGCCACAGGAATATTCAGAGCTCTTCATTATTCCATTCATTTACTGCAGATTCTTTTCTCCCCATTTTTCCACCAAATGTCCACAAAACATCTTTCACCAGCTGTTAATACTGTTTCTGCTTTGCTGTGATAAAGTCACGGTATGTTGTTTCATTACACACACACACACACACACACACACACACAGAGAATATAAGAATTTCATCAAACACACACTAACTATAATCAGAATTTAACCTGCAACCCTGTCTGTGTGTGTGTCCTTGTATTTAAAAATATATAAACCATAAGGACTTTATTTAAGGACCTTTTGTGGTTTAAGGGTTAGAAATAAAGCACCTTAAAGTGATACTTTGACCAGAAAATGACTTTTTATAAAATGACAGTAAAAGTTTCGAGTTGTCTTTCGACTGGAAGGTTGTGTGCTCAATTCCTGGCTCTGCTCATTGATATGTGTCCCTGAGCAAAGACACTTAAGCCTTGTGTGAATGAGTGAAACCTGCAGTGTAATATAATACAGACCATAATAGCAACTCTTCTTCTTCTGATTTGATTTGGTAGTAACGAGGAACAAAGCGTTAGAGGAAATGTGAGTAAAATACAAGTTACTATAAATATAAATGACAGTTAAGTACAGATATGTGTGTGCGTGTGTGTGTGTGCAGGTATTACTACTGTTGTGGGGACCTAAACCTGTTTACACAGTCACATGGGGACTTGTCTTCCTTGTGGGGACAAACATCAAGTCCCCACAATGTAAATGACTACATTTTAAGGTGAAGGTATGTTTTAAGGTTAGGTTGAGGTTAGGGTTAGGATTCGGCTTAGGCCAGTAGTAATTGTGGTTAAGGTTAGAGTAAGTCTCCAGGAAATGAATGTAAGTCAATGCAATGTCCCCTCATGTCATGAATGTCCAACTGTGTGTGTGTGTGTGTGTGTGTGTGTGTACAGTCCTGGACTCAAGAACTGGCAACAACAACTCTGATCTGGCAACCATTGACCGCCGCTATTGAGGGAAATATGCTTCCAGTATCAGCTGTGTGCAGCCGTGTGTGTGTGTGTGTGTGTGTGTGTGTGTGTGTGTGTGTCCCACATGATCACTGATGCCTATCAGTATGTAAATGACACTAATCAGTGTGTTTAAGCTTTTTCAGGTGGTTATTATACATTTTCAAAATCAGACTTTGAAAGAACCAAAGCACAGGCAGGAGACGCAGGAGACGCAGGAGACGCAGGAGACGCAGGAGACATAGGAGACGCAGGAGACATAGGAGATGCAGGAGACATAGGAGACATAGGAGACGTGAGGAGACATAGGAGATGCAGGAGACGAGGAGACATAGGAGACGAGGGAGATGCAGGAGACAGAGGAGACATAGAGACGAGGAGACGAGGGAGAGGAGACATAGGAGACATGGAGGAGATGTGGGGAGATGCAGGAGACAGGGAGGCAGGAGACGAGGAGATGCAGGAGAAGCTTGAGACACAGGAGACACAGGAGACGTAGGAGACGCAAGAGACGTAGGAGACGCAGGAGATGCAGGAGACGTAGGAGACGCAGGAGATGCAGGAGACAGCATGCAAAAGTCACAGAAATAGAAGAAGAAAACATATTTTACAGTGAAAAAGAACAAAAGAGAAATAAACGAGGACAAATCACGTAAAAGTAAAAAAAAGGAATCGTTACAAAAGCAATAAAACACAAGACAATAGATAGAAAAGACGACTTCACATAAACAACAATTACACAACTCCAGAAACAATCTTTCCCAGACGAATCTAACGTTCAAGGGCCAAAAATATGAGGACGGAGACGACAGAGAGGACAGACAGGACGGACAGGACAGACAGGACAGAGAGGACACGCTGAGAATAAAATGCAGTTGCAGGCACTGACGCTTAGAAATGAACGTTTTAAAAAGTCTCCTCAGACGTCGTTTGAATCCAGACTCTGACGAACATCTGAAGATGTGAGTGGACTTCCATCAGACGCCTGGACTCACTGACACTCATGTACTTTCAGAGACTACCAGAGTTGCCACGGTAACGGCATCAAAGGAGGCTGAGGACAAACGTCCTTGGTCAGATCTGAGGTTTGTCAAAGAGTGAAAGAAAGAAAAAGATGAAGGTCGAGAGAAGCCATGATGTCACGTGACCTTATGAGAGACATCCTGGGACACACATGACACTGAAGACAAGACACACAAGCCCAGTTCAGAGACACACACACACACACACACACACGCACACAAGAACAAATATACACGCAAACACATCATGGTTGAGCCCAGTTATTACCTAAACACACAGAGTTTGGAATGCCCGCTGACACACACACACACACACATACACACACACACATACACACACACGCACACACACACACACACACACACACAGCACACACACACACACACACACACACACACACACATACACACACACACACACACACACACACACACACGTGAAATAACTATGTGTATATGTAATTAGAAGGCAAAAACAAAGACAACACATGTTTGTGGAGCAGGAGGTTTGTTTCTGATGCTGTTAAACACATGCTGAAGAAGAAGAAGAACATGTTGGTGTGTGTGCACACGTGTGTGTGTGCGCGCGCGTGTGTGTGTGTGTGTGTGTACATGTGCCAGCACAACATCCAACAACCAATACTGTAAATGTTGGTTTTATGGACTAGTGGATTGTTTAGGTTTTATTCCCACGAAGATTCCTGTTTTTCCTTTTGTGGAAACACATGTGTACACACGCACACACACACACACACACACACACACACACACGCAGACATGATGTGTTTTCTATTCCAGCCTTTATGGGTTGAAGCTCTCTCTCTCACTAATGAAGCAGAAATGCGTCATTTCTGAGTGCAGCTCACACACGTGTACGGTCACAGTTTTCCCCGTGATCGGAAAGTGATCGGAAGTAGCTACGTGTGAACGCGTGCGAGACATCGCAGAAACCCGATCGCTATATCTGTCAACACTGTTACACGAGTAACACAACTGTTCAGCTAAACTTTAGCAATACCTAAAAACATCCAGGTATAAATCATTTTTTAGGGTTAGAGCGTATGGTGCAAATGGCCAAAATTCAAAATGGGCCCTAATAAGAAGAAACAAAGTTTGAGAGTCATCAATCTATAACTTCAACAACTGTAGCCACTCCCCCTTCACTCACACAGCACTGTGAGTGAGACAAGGCAGACAGTTCACCACACTGTCCTCCAGGAGGCGTTCCAGGTGTCTGCAGGTTCAGTGTCAGTATTTTCTTTCTACCAAACACAACTTTTGCTGAGTCATAGTAACAATGAGCTCTGACACACACCAACCCAACAACGACTAAACAAACACACACACACGCAGCACGGGCACTGCACTAGGACGACAAAAATGCAAAATCACCACTTTGAGCCATCCATCCACGACTTTTTATTTCCCGAGTAAATTTCTGCCAAACTATTGACCTTGTAGCTAACTGTGGCTAATGCTAAGCTAGCGTTTTTTCACTTTACTTCATCATCCGTGGACACAACAAGGAACCAGAACTCTCTCTGCAACTGTGGGTCTTATTTTTAGAGTCAAATTATCTCAGAGGGAGAGAGAGAGCGAGAGAGGGAGAGAGAGACAGAGAGAGAGAGCGACAGAGAGACAGAGGGAGAGAGAGAGAGACGGAGAGTGAGAGCGATGGTGAAATTGAACTCAGGTGTGGTGAGATGCAGAAAAAGCCATTTCCTTGTTAGAGTTATAGAAGAACGTAAACAAATTACACAAATACTTTGTGCGTGTGCGTGTGTGTATGTGTGTGTGTGTGTGTGTGCGCAGTGAAACCCGAGCAGTGCCGTGTTTATGTTCATGACCCAGTGTTTACATTGTCCGCTCCCATCCCTTCAGTGGGGAGAACGCCGGCCGGGCCTCCGACATCGCTGTCACACTGACTGTCTGTCTGTCTGTCTGTCTGTCTGTGGGATCTCTGTTATAGAGAACGTGTGTGTGTGTGTGTGTGTGTGTGTGTGACCCTGCCAACCCGGGTTCTGACCCAATTACAACAAGCTCCAGAGCGGCGAGTTAAAGGACGAGGCAGGAGAAATCAAATGACTAACGCTCGTGACTCCCTGTGATTATGTGTCGATGCATAAACATCACTCACGCTAGCATCAGGTCGACTCACGATCCCACGCTTACGCCGCAGCTTCAAAACACTCACCAACATCAGAAACGTGTGAATGTAGAAGAAGAAGTGAAGCAAACATGGAAGTGATTTCACTCGGTATTCTCCTGAGCAGCCATTAGGGGGCGCCTCCAGTGCTTTCTGTGAGAAATTGAGTTTTAAATTTATTTTTCCTGATGAGTTTATGGAATCATGACGTCCAGTTTGTAAAATATGGTCAAACTGACGATAAAGCAGTGAATTAAAGACCAAATCTGACCTGCGCTCAAACTATTCATCAACCAAAGATCAAGCAGAACCCAACATCTGGACCTACTGGCTATCTGGCTCCAAACGGCTTGTGTTGGGAATCCTGATTCCTATAAGTGTTCGCAAAGGTTTGATAGAAGAGGTAGTAAACAAAAAGGTCAGTGGCTCTTATTTTGAAAGCCAGGTTGGGTCAGCTGTTGTTTCGGGAATTGTAAGTTAAGCATCTTGTGAAGTAGTTTTTCAAACATGGACATTCCCTTTCCATAAGGACTGTGACTTTTGTAAAGTTTCGTCCTTGCAGGCCACCGTACTGTCAACAGCTGACAACAGCAGCAAGTCAATCTCAGCCGCGAACTAGCAGAACTTTCAGTATTCACAGCGTTAATGTTAGCATCATCATCCTTGGATCGTGACAACATGACCTTCAAGACACAGCTAACATTTATTAGCTGGTCTGAGTCCACCATGAACCTGACACAAGTCCCCTCAGCGTGCCATGGTCTGCAGAGACGTCCTCTGTGGTCTGAAGGTCTCCTGACTCTGAGCTGACTGTAACTGATGATGCTGCAGTGAGATCAACAGCAGCAGGAGGAGGAGGAGGAGGAGGAGGAGGACCACCCAGCAGCGGAGCTAATCCCTTTGCTGCAGGGTTGAAACCTGGCTGTGTATACACACTCAGACTGGGCCACTCCTGGAGAGTGGAGCTAAAGTACAATAGCACCTATTGATGACTGATGCTAGGTTTTATCCTGCCGCGCTCGACTCAACTGCTTTTAGTGAGAAAGAAGAATCGAGGAAGCCTCTCGTGCCGAGTTACCACTCGCTCACTCGCTCACTCACTCACTCACTCGCACAGTTCACTAGGTTTTTAAAGACCAGGTTGGGTGTTAGATGAGGATTAGTGTGGTACCATCCTGGTTTCAAACAGTATGTCTTCTTTATATTGTCTTTTTGGACATAAGCAGGGACACATTATTAATGTCCTCAGCAGACAAATCTTTCTGTAAATATACACGTTCAAGCACAGCTGCCACAGACAGACGCGGTTCACCGTAAACTCTCCATTAAAGGGATGTGTAGCATGTACGCTACGGTCACGCGTGCTTCTCATTAGTAAACCGATCAGGACACAACGGCATGTGGACTAAAGGTGCCAGGAATTGTACCCTCAACCTGCCAGTTAATGAAAAATAACTCTGAGGCATTGTCAGTCCCTTGGTTGGTGGTCACAGCTAGCCTTGTAAATGCATCAGCACAGACCTAAGTTGTTTATATCAGACTGGCTTCAGATCGTAGCTTTAGTCTCGTTTCTCTCTCAGTTCACCTCATTTACATTTTGCTGAGACATGACTGTAGTAACACCAGGAAGCAGTTTCACAGGTGGCATTATTTAAAGTCTCGTCTTTGATCCGCTCGTGTCTTTTGTGGATGTTCTAACGTATGTGAGGAAACTTCCTCTAAACTCTTCTCCAGTGCTTTGTGTTGAGATGGTTATTTTCTAAAATAAATAACGGGGTTTTGTATAAAAACATTAAAATGATTTCAAGCATTTCATGTCAGTAAGGGAATACCCCCACACACACATTCTCAGTGTTGGCTGCAAACCCAACTCCTAACTCAGAACAAATCAGTTTTGATAAGGCACGATGTAACTGACCACTTAGCACCTAATGTTACTGCGGGCAACCCTCTCTACTCTGAACACCACAGGCTGGGATGGAAAACCCACAACAGCCCACTGCTGGTTCTGTTTTAGCCCGTCAAACACGCTCACATCAAACACGCAGCCAGCGGCACGCTGCGAGGTATAACGACGGACAGAGAGCCAGAGCGAGGGGGGAGGGGGGGGGAGAAAAGAAAACAAGAGAAATGGGAGAAGAAGCGACAGAGATGCACTGATTCAAAACAACGCCCAAAAATGGAAGCCCCAGGAAAAGTGACAAATGGTTGTCCAATCAGAACACATTCCAGTGAAAATCCTCTCCAGACCTGACCAACTCATTCCTCAAGGTCTGCACAAAAAAACATGACACATAAACACAACATGACCTACATGGCTTTTTCTAGAAGAGTGTGAGGTTTGAGAGCGACTGACCGAGCGACTGACCGTCTGTCCTGGAGGACGTCTCTCCCAGACCGAAGTCTATGATACAGCAGGGAAGTTAAGACCAGGTAAAGTCCTGTTGCACTTGAGGAATGACGTTCTGATGTTGGTTCTGGTGCGAAAATCTGTCGTACACAATCTGATTGTGTCCAATAATTCAACAACACTTAATGATATTAAGGTATTTGAAAATGGAGCCCTGGAGCCCGTCTAGGACCACGTTTCAGTAACCGTCCCTGAGAGTAAAGCAGCAAAGATTAGCATCCAATACTTAATCTGGATTTTGGATTTTGGCGAAGGCCAGTTGGACGACAAGACCTTCCTTGATCTGCAGGTTTAGGTCTAGATTAATCATAATAATTGGATTGTAAATCACAATCCAATAGGACAAAGGATTAAGAGGTTGAAGGACCTGGAGGACTGCACCAGGTACTGTATGTCTGGAGCGTCCAGCAAATGCTTGAAGGAGCAAGGACAGGTAAGGGACACACCCACGACTTCCACTGACACCTCCTACTCATTTCCTACCTACAGCAGGACATGTGTGTCCAGAACTGGACCTTCAACCCATCCAGCATGTCCATGCGGGCCCTAGAGCTGAACTGGTTATATTTGGCCTGACAACATGGGTCCCATAGTGGGTTTGTCCCTGGTTACCATGGTGGCCATTTTACTGAAACCATATTGGACCACGTCAAGCTCATGTCCACTTAGTGTCCAGGTAGCCTGGACAAGGTAACCATGGAACCATGGACAAACTGACGAGCGACCAAAGTCCGTGTGTGTGTGTGGGCAGTCTGGACTCTGCCTGTGTGTGTGTGTGTGTGTCTGTGTGTGTGGTTGTATGGATCTCCACTTGGCAGAGGTAGTGTAAAGTGAGGAGGGTCTTACATGGGCTTTAATCCTGTGCTGAATGTCATCGTACAAATGTGGCTTTTCCACAAGCCCAGATAAGAGCCGGTGAAAGCGAAGACGGGAGATTTCAATTTCACGTTACAGTGACTTCTGTGCACAAGCGTGTATATGAGCATGAGTGCATGGACACGTATGTTTATGGAACAGACACACTTGTTGAGTTGAGCCTGACCCGTTGGTTTGATTACATGGATTACAGCAGTGACATACAGTAAGCTGCGAGGGACAAAGAGCAGCTACACCACTAATCTGCTTGTCTGAGCTGATGTAGAGACAGAAAGAGAGAAGTCACTCCGGCATTCATGGCTAAGGTTTCACTGGAAAAACACCCAACTCATGATACACGCATTTCTGCGACACGTGGAACCCAGAGTTTGTGACGGGACAAACACGTCCACAGGTTTGAAAGCACGGACACACACCCTCGTTCGTTTGTCATTAATTAGAGACTTCACGTCACATCCACACGACCTCATTTTCATCTGCCCAGGGAGCATCAGACATCCACTCAATCCCACGAGCTTTGGAGCACCTTAAATGGAGATGTTTGAAATTGCTGTGAGATCAACTTTAGTTTGAAAAATCGCAAGAAAAAAAAAGATGCATTTACAGCATTTTTAGTAGAGTGTCGTGAATCAAATGGACATTTTTGGGTTTGTTTTATTTTATTTACAAAATGTCTTCTCTTACGCAAATCCCACAAAATCCTGTCAGAACAGTAGTTTGGGATTTTACACAAATCCACGCAACAGTTTCCAGGTTTATGGAGAAGTCGACCGTTTTCACAGTTTTTTTTTTCAAGATTGCTGTCGTTTAACTAGAACCAGGGTTTTCACACCTTGGTTGACACCAAATCAAAGGACATTTCAAGGACTTTCCAGGTGTGATTCCCTGAAATTCAAGGACTGAACGTGCTGACTCAGCTTAAGACGGGAGGACAACTTGTAAGAGGGTCTTGGTCCATGATGGCGTCCTCTTTTATTGATGTGAAGCAGCTCTGCATAAAGTCAGTCTATGTCATTTTCTTGGGTGTCTAGTAATTACAACTCTTTTGTGGAACAGTAGGTGGCGTCACAACAAACAAGGGAGACATTTATCATCTTCTCTTCTTTCTTGCACAACATTCAAGCACTTTCAATGTCTATTTAGGACGATTTTCAAAAACATTCAAGGGCCTTGACATTTTCCTTATTTAATTCACAAACTCATTAAGGATTTCAAGGTGGAAACCCTGGAGAACACCCATAATCCATCCAATGCCTCTAGAGACCACCATTGTTTTACCTACTACCAACATATTCACCACTTCATTCATTGGAAATCCTAATTTCATGGCTGGTTCACTTCTTTTCTCTTTTCATCTCATAAACTAAAATAAAGCTCCTTTTCTATTTGCCGCTGTTGTTTCTCATTAATTGAATTTCTAAAACATTTACATCAGCCAGTGTGTGGTCAGAGTCTTGTTGTGTTTTTTGGGGGTGTGGTCAGTGTCTTGTCATGTTTTTTGGGGGTGTGGTCAGAGTCTTGTTATATTTTTTGGTGGTGTGGTCAGAATCTTGTTGTATTTGGGGGTGTGGCCAGAGTCTTGTAGTGTATGTTTTTTGGGGGTGTGATAGCTTGGACGTAGATTACATTTACATTTAATCATTTAGCAGACGCAACTTACAAGAGAGGAATAAGCTCCGTAGAAGAAGTCTGGAAAGAACTCCACTCGATAGGAACAGTGGACTGATAGAGGGTGAGTGAAGGGGAGGGGCTAAGGTGCAGGGGAGGGGCTAAGGTAAGTGCTAGGACAGAAGATGCTCTTGGAAGATAGAAAGGGACACCCCCTGTTCTGGTAGCACTCGGTAGATCATTCCACCAGCGTGGAACGACACATGAGAAGAGTCTGGATTGTCTTGTGCGGGGTGTTGGCACCGCCAGACCACAGTCCTTTGATGAACGGAGCAGTCGAGGGGTAACATGAGCCTTTAGGAGAGCATTTAAGTCAGTGGGAGCAGACCCATGAAACACTTTGCAGGCTAGCATCAGTGATTTGAATTTGATGCGGGCGGCTAACAGTAGCCAGAGCAGCTCAATGAGCAGAGGGGTGACATCTGTAGTGGTTTCACAGCACAGGTCGGGAGGCCTGTTAGCAGGGAGATGAGCAGAGCCTGTACTAGCAGCTGGTACAGGTCTGATTTTTCTTATATTGAATAGTGCAGAAGCAACGTGAGCTGTAAAGGTCAACAGGTCATTAACTGGCTATCTTGGAAGGAGTCAGAGATCGGGAGTGGATGTTAAGATTAGGTCTGGACGCAGATTGTTTTCCTGTTTAAATGAAAACACAGTAGTATGAATGTGGCTTCACTTTCACTCAGGTCAGGGGGTTTTACACTGTTTTTTAAGCATGGGGCCCAAACGAGAAGTTTATCCTGCAGCTTTAGGACTCAGGGGCTTTAAAAGGTTTTACTGCCGTGTCAGACCGGCGTTCACCCCGCAGCCAAACGCCTGTGACCCAGTATGGGATTTGAAGTTCAACAAACAAGCAGGTCTGTAAAGGTCAATGATATAAAATATCAGGAAGTGCATTCTTCTGAGGGCAGGTGGGCCATCACAACTAATTACCCTGCAAAAAATCAATTACGAAGGAAAGTGCGGCTGTTTGGACAAACGGTAACGCAGCACATCTTTGTTTTCACACCAGTTCCCAGAAGAAGTGGGCGACCTTTGGGAAAGTGTTGGTGTAGCGTGAGAAATAAACTGCAGCCTGCTGTTACACGAGGCTTAATTAGTGGTCAGCCGCTAACGTAGAGTGGCAGCGCAGGGGTTGTTGCTCTCGCCGCTGACTCTGCACCGCGGGAGGAAACAGGAAAATTCCTGTTCGCTTCCCTCTTCAATTCTACGAGGAGTGTCCGGTGGCAGCTTTGGTGTTATTACAATATGGAAAGAAAATATTAAAACACCTTTTGCTATTACTTGTTAAAATACATTTAGCTTTATTACGCTACCACAGTATTAGCACAGGTGTCGGCCTCCATCATAAATATTCACGTTGTATTAGGCACTTAGTGTTTTTACAGTATATTTTTGCTGTGTTTAGTAGGGACGGCGTTTCTTTAAAGGGAAAGTTCAGGATCTGAAGTGGGCTGAGGGACGTTAATGTGATGAAGTTGAACTGGACTCAGTCAAAGTTCCACAGCTCCTGCAAAGAAAAAGCGTCGACTGCTTTTTCTGCCACACGAGGGTCGCGGGTCACCGGAGCCGATCCCAGCTCACACTGTGGACCAGTTGCCAGTCCATCGGAGGACAAACACGCAGAGACAACAACAATTCACCTCTGCATGAGGAAACACACTGAACTGGCACATACTGAGTGAGAACTGCACTGTAATAATACAGATATTATATTATGATATTATGGTGCTCACTTCTTACCCCTCTCCTGTCATCGCCTACATTTTTGGGGCAAGTTGTGCTTCACTGTGTGAATGAACTCTCTGTAAACACCCAGAAAACAACCTCGTTTGAGTCGTAATGATCACGTACGAGTGAGCAGGTGTGAATCCTCCACTCCTCCGACAGCACACCCCCCCCCCCACGTCTATGATTGGCAGTCTCACTGTGGGTCTGTGGCCTTAACCCCCCCCTGAGACCTGAGGGTGTGAGGTATATTTTATGTGTGTGTGTGTGTGCGCACAGGAAGTCCGAGCATAAAATAACAAAATAACAGGTTTAAAATGAAATGACTGCGGTTCCCTTTTTTCCTCTGTCTCCCAAATCCCTACACCTCCCTCCATCAGTGAGTCTTTGTGGATGTTCATACTTTCTCTATGGGATGTAATCCAGCTTTAACAGGGGATCTGACCTCGAGAGCATCCTGCTGAGACTCACACACACACACACACACACACACACAGAAACACACTCAAGTGCCTCCCCAGGTGCAAGTTCCTCCTGAGGGAAGGACTTTTGTGTTCAGCCATCTTCATAATCTCACAAAACACTGTTATAATCCCGCTAGAATCCCTCTATGTGTCTATTTTAGGCACACACACACGCACACGCACACACATCGTACACACACACACATGTGCACACACACACACACACACACATGCACACACACACAAACACACACACATGACACACACACAACACACACATGTGCACACACACATGTGCACACACACACACACACACACACACATGTACATGTGCACACACACATGCACACACACACGCACACACACACACACACAGGCACACACACATGCACACACGCACACACGCACACACACACACATACACACGCACACACACATGCGCACACACATTTACACGCACACACACACACACACACATTTTACATACACACACATCACACACAATACACACACTGCCACACACACATGCACGCTGCACACACACATACACACACACACACATACCACACACACACATGCACACACACACACACGCACACACACACACACACATGCACATGCACATTGACACACACACACACCACACACACACACATACACACACATACACACACACATACACACACACACACGTACACACATACACGCACACACACACACACACACACACACACATGCACACACACACACACACGCTTGCCAATATCTTCCCTTCATATTTGACCTCAACATCATGACTTTCCACCACAACATCTCTAATATTCTCGCTCTCTGCGAGCAAACCGCAGAAACGCTTGGATGTGCGAGCGTGTCTGTGGCGACGACATCTGAAGGAGCGATGGAGATAGGTGATAAGGAGTGAAGGGAAGGAGTGAGGGAAGGAGGGCTGAAGGGTGCACTGATTTATGAGTGCGGTTTACAGACAAGACACCGTCTCACCTGACATGTTCAGGCAGAGAGCGGAGGATGAGTGGCTTCAGAGGAGAGCATTGCAGCTCACTGACGTACAGTAATAATAATAATTGACAGAGTCACATCATGTACGTGTTCACTTACACACACAGAGTCACGACGGAGCTCATGTTTGAGGCGTAACAACATTGTTCTCTGTGTAAACGCTGCTCGTAACATCACAGATACAAGCAGCGAGCTTTAATAACTTGTAATTCAAAGTCATCGTGTCTCACCTTCACAGTCCAAGATGGCCGCTCCCAGACAACTGTCCTCATGTCCTCACAACTCTGTCTTCATGTCCTCACACCTCTGTCCTTGTGTCCTCACACCTCTGTCCTTGTGTCCTCATGTCTCACACCTCTGTCTGCACCTCTGTCCTTGTGTCTCACACCTCTGTTCATGTCCTCACACCTCTGTCCTCGTGTCCTCACACCTCTGTCCTTGTGTCCTTCATGTCCTCATACCTCTGTCTTCATGTCCTCACACCTCACACCTGTCTTCATGTCCTCATACCTCTGTCCTGTGTCCTCACACCTCTGTCCTTGTGTCCTCTCTGTCCTTGTGTACTCACACCTCTGTCTTCATGTCTCACACCTCTGTCCTCGTGTCCTCTGTCCTTATGTCCTCACATCTCTGTCCTTGTGTCACACCTCTGTCCTCTGTCCTTCACACTCTGTCCTTGTGTCCTCACACCTCTGTCCTTGTGTCCTCACACCTCTGTCCTCGTGTCCTCACACCTCTGTGTCCTCACATGTCCTCACACCTCTGTCCTTGTGTCCTCACACCTCTGTCCTTGTGTCCTCACCTCTGTCCTTGTGTACTCACATCTGTCTTCATGTCCTCACACCTCTGTCCTCGTGTCCTCACACCTCTGTGTCTCACATGTCTCCTCACACTCTGTCTGTCTGTCCTCACACCTCTGTCTTCATGTCCTCACCTCTGTCTTCATGTCCTCATACCTCTGTCCTGTCCTCACACCTCCTTGTGTCCTCACACCTCTGTCCTCGTGTCCTCACACCTGTCTTCATGTCCTCACACCTCTGTCCTCAGTGGACATGTTGAGGACAAGATTATTGGACTTTCTTAAAACCCTTGAAACGTCCCCAGTCTGCACAAAGCCTGTAAACGTTTGACAGATAATGAAGAGTCTATTTGTCAGTGTCTCGCTGTCCTCTCGTTGCCTCTGATTGTCCTGAATCAGGGTCGTACCCTTGTGCAGGTTTAGTTAATCGTCAAACCTTCCTGCTATCATTAAATAATACAGTTTATTACAGAGTTACAAAGGCTGCAGACACAGAGCTTTAAAGTTGCTCTCGTCGTCTTTTGGGTTTTCTTACAACTTCCTCTCACGGTGTCACAATCGTGGGAACATTGACATAACAGTCAGAACAACATGCAGAATCTTCCAGAACCTTCTACAGCATGCTATTAAAGCTTGGCTAACTTCCTGTCTGTTGCTGCCATTAGCGCTGATTTGGCATGGTAAAGTAGGCGTGGCCTGGTGACAGACAACAAAGGAGGACGTCGAAGAAACACCGCTATCCTGTCGCCCGATCAGCTGACTGTCGTGGCTCTACTGCACCATTTTACTCTGGTACCAACAGAAGAGTGCCAAAGAATTGTGGACTTCTTGCTCCTATAAATAACAAAGTGTTGTTCAGTACAGTTCAAAATGTTCTTGTTTCTCAGGGGGAATTCGTTTTGCAAAAAAATAATACTGATCAAATATCAGGTTTATAGGATCTGTCATCAAAGTGCAATAAAAGGAACTGCAAAAATAAAGAAAATTGATCTCATTGATTGCACATGGAACAAAGGTAACGTTATATGTCTGAGTTCTTTATCTTTAGACTCTGGGGAGCCTGGATCTCCATCCAGAAGTAGATGGTCACATCTGGACAGGATGGACAGAGCCTTCTGTGAAAGTTGGACCAAACACTTTTGTTTTGCAGACAAACGTTGCCATGAAAGGAGATTAAACAGATTAAACGGTTAAAATTGACCCAATAAATGATCTGTAAAATGAAGCCATCAAAGTCTTTCCAACATTAAAGGAACTCAAAGAAAAAAAGAATGTCTCTGCAGATGTTTTTCGTGATGTCCTGAGGTGACGGGAACATTGTGGAGTTTTCCCTCAAATCAGTGGCCATTTCCTTGATTAGTTGTGGGATTTTTCTCCATTTACTGTCAGCGTAAAGAGACGCAGAGACTCGTGTCACCGAGTGAACGCTTCACATCAGCGAGATCTGTCAGAGTCTACCAGCGACAAGATTTCACTGTCAGCAGCTTTGTGTGTGCGAGTTTATGAGCCAGAGCCTCTCTGGTGAAAACTGAGTAAGCACTGCAGTGTCATTTCAATTACACATACCCAGGAAACAAAAGTAAGTGCTTATTGTCCTTTGGCACACGTGTTTGTGCACTTAAACCCAACAAATGTCAAAGTAACCCTCAACTGCCTGAGTGAGACTCGTGCCCAAAAGTTTGTTTTCAATGCCAAAGCGGCACGACTGCCAAGAAACAAACAAGACGGCCCAAAACTTAACCACTGCATTTTAGCATCATGCTTTAATAAAGCTGCTGAGGTCAGAGCCATCACAGGAGAACACCAGACAGACTGATTATTGATTAGAAACTGAGACGCGGCGATCATGAAGACGGTGACCTTTGCTGTAAGGTCAGGGATCGGTTTGGTTTCACTAAGTTCCTGCTGTTTATTTACTTCCTGCTCTGCAAACGTGACGTGACGTCATCAGACTGAGAGTCACGAGCGCGACGTCAAAGCCAACAGCTGGAGATCAAAGTTAAAAAGACTTAAAAATGCGACTTATAAACCCAAATTCTACTTAACATTCCAAAGTCCTTGTGAGGACATGTTGGCTGGTCTTTCAGAGTTAAGACCTGGTTTTAGGGTTAGAATTAGGTTTAGGTTTAGGTTATTGTTAAGGTAAGAGTTAGGGTTAGTCACTCATTTGTGATGGTTAAGGTAAGGGTAAGGCTAAGGGTAAGGGGCTAGTGAATGAATTATTTCTATGATGTGTCCTCACTAAGATGTAAAAAAAACAAGTGTGTGTGTGTGTTTGGTAGACTGTGTGGACAAACCTATCTTTGTGAGGACATGTTGGCTGGTCCACACAAACTTTAAAGGGCATCTTCAGGGTTAAGACCTGGTTTTAGGGTCATGGTTTCAGGAATCCATGATGTCTTTGAGGATCCTCACGAAGGATGTGTGTGTGTGTGTGTGTGTGTGTGATGAGTGTGTCCAGACGAGCAGCTGTGTATGATCCTCACATCAGGTGTCTCGCTGTCCACTCACTCTTTTTTTCACACACAGAAAAAAACAGGAATAAACTTGTCTGCCCGTCCTTCCTCCTCCTCCTCCTCCTCCCTCCTCCTGTCTCTCAGTGTGTGTGTGTGTGTGTGTGTCTCTGGGTCCCGTCTGTCCACAGCTTCACACGCTGACAGCGTCAATCACTGCTCTTCATTGAGCTACTTCAAGGTGATATTGTGCGTGGCGTTTAAACACTAATGTGTTTCTGTCAAATCACTCACGACGTCACACGCGGTGGAGGCGGCGGGGCGTGTTCCTACCTCACATGTTGCACAACTTTTTATTTTATTTAAAAGATTTCTGTAATTTGTCTTTTTCGCCTTTTTCCGACATAAATCTAATTAAACTGAATCCTGTTTGTTGTGATTTGATTTTTTCTTTTGTGCACTTCCATTAGCTCCATGGCTAATCTACGCGTTTGAACAAAGGCGTCCTAACACGTTTGAGCTAGCCGCGTCAAATTTGTTAATGATTAAAAGTCTACATTAAAAGGCGTGGCCTCAGTGTTCCGACAAAGGAAAAGTACTTTAAAATTCCACTTTTGGAAAGCTTTAACGTAACTGTTGTCGTTGTTGTTGTTGTTGTTGTCGTTGTGTGTGTTTCTCAGGTGCAGCTCAGTTTATTGATGTTTTCTCTCTCTCTCCACTCACGTTCAACGTGGGAGAACGACCTTTGACCCCGCAGCCCGACGACGCTGACAGCTGACAGAGGGATGTCCCCGGTCAAACGCCTCCGCTGACCTCCAGGCTGCGGGTCAGTGGACACCAAAGACACGAGGCACACGTGTGTGTGTGTGTGTGTGTGTGTGTGTGTGTGTGTGCAGACAGCAGGTTGGAGGTCTCACTCTGTCTAGATTTCACAAAACAAATTCATTTAGACTCAAAGACGAGGGTCCAGGAACCCATCAGACATGTCCCGAGGACACTTGTGATGATAACACGGGGAAGGTATTTGTGCCATCATCAGCACGCCGTCATCCATGCGCGGAAGATAATAGATGTTTACTATTGTTCCCACATCAAATTCAAGGACTTTCCAGGACCAATTCCTTCAAATTCAAGGACAGAATGTGCTGACACAGCTTAAGACAGAGGACAACTTGTAAGAGCATCTCGTTCCATGATGGCGTCCTCTTTTATTGATGTGCAGCAGCTCTGCATCTGGACAAGTGATTGTCCTCCAAGTCCGTCTTTGTCTTTTGTCTTTGGTGAGACAGAGATCATCACGGCGTCATTTTCTCTTTCTTTCTTAACTTTACTCGCTCATTGTTCTGCACGGAATCTCACGTCAGCGGCGGAGAGAGAGACAGTGGACAGTGAGCCATGATGTCTCCACGTCTGTCCTGTGTCGGCCTCGTCTACATCCATTAAGCAACGCGGGGCATCCACCGCTGTTTCACTGCTGATCCACCGCTGATCCACCGGTGTTCCACTGCTTCCCCACTGTTTTATTTATGAGGAGTCATTCCAGCCTAAAGCTTACAGGAAGCTACAGAAGCTTTTTATGGCTTTACATTTTTATTTTTATTTTCAAATGTCAGTGTTCTTTCTCATATTTCATATGCAGCGTTTATGCTCATGTTTTTACATGAGCAGGATAAACACCTGATAGAAGACTGATCCGGGTTCTCTATCGGTCTGTCCCTGCTGGAGGGAGGATCGTCCACCTGTCAACACGATCCACACACTTCTGATGTTTGTGTCCGTGACTCACAAACACTGTGAGGTCCCTGTCCCTGTCCCTGTCCATGTCCCTGTCCCTGTCCCTGTCCCTGTCCATGCGGGTCATCATCCGTTTTTCAGACGTTGAAAATGTTTCCTCTGGGTTTTCTCTGTCGTCTAAAAAACAACTCTCACTGCATTCTGAGGACTCCGGGTCGGTGGGCTGGTTTTCCCTCTAACAAACAGTAGGGGGCAGTAGAGACAATCCGCCAGTCTCCTCACAACAATTTACATTTAACCATCACAATGACTCTGAGGATGTTAAGTGGCTTTAACCCTCTTATGACCATCATTTATGTAGATTTTATGGCTGTAGATGAGTTCTTAAGATAACTTTCACTTTCCACTTATTCAACCCTTTAAGAATCATGCTACTGAGAAGCTGACAAAATCACCAAAGGCGGAGTCACACCCTGGACGGATCAACAGTCCGTAGTTTTCTAGAGTCTAAGAGTCTAAGGTGGATGGTGGAGTTACGGTCCCAGAAGATCAGAGTCCAGATTCAAACATGGTATTTTAGTTTGGGAGACTTGAGTCTCGTGATTCAGATTCTCTGTGTAAGATGTGAATCCACACGTGAGACACATGCAGACGTACAAACACGGCACCGGGCAAATGAAAGCCATCTTCTTGACTTGTTTGAACCTGAACAAGGCCTCACTGCTTCCTGCACACAAACATATTTCTGTCCCCACTTGGAAAAGCCTCTCAGCCTCTTTTCACTTCATTCAGTACAAATAACTTCACGGTGGGATAAAAGCATAACGTTTCCAGAAAACCTCTCTCTCTCTCTCTCTCTCTCTCTCTCTCTCCCCGTCAACTACCACTCATTTCTGCCTCACTTTTTTTTTCCCTCCGACCCCCTTCCTCATGTCCTCGTTGTCCAAAAAGGACATTCTTATTTCATTAGAGGAGGAGGAGGAGGAGGAGGTGGGGGTGTCCTGGAGGCCAAGAGGGTAAACAAAACCTCTGTAATCAACAGCAGGACGTACACAACCGCACAGCGGGCCAATGGGAGTGCAGTGTCCTCTGAAGACACAGCCATGGCTAACCAATACAAATCCACACCTGGACACTTGGAAGTGGAACCTGCCAACTCCAACTCAGCACTTAGGTTTGTGTGGAATTCACAATGTGGCCTCACACTGAGAGCCAGGGGATACGACATGAGCCCGGTCACGGCTAACGCGCATCGCCCACAAAGATACTGACACACACACACGGATCCGCGGCTATTTGTCTATCTGCGCTGTCATCTCTGTTTGCTCGTATTAGGGAGGGCTCACTCAGGGACAGGATATGGGGATTAGGCCTGGCCTTATTGCGCTGTAGCTACACGCCGCTAAATAGCTCCCATCTGTTCTCCCATAGAGAAACGGCTAATACTTGTTAGCTGTGCTCGCGTCGCGCGCTGCCAGAATAACAGCGGCGGATAGATGAGCGGCGCTGATATCACCAGCCACAACACCGCGCTGCGCTAAAGGCTAATGTGCCCGGCTTATTCTATTAGATTGGGATAAGAGGCACTAACACACACACACACACACACACACACATATGCTATGGTGATATCTGATTGGAGATACCAAAGCAGGAGGCTATAGTCACTGGTTTACCTTGAAGGCGTGTATATATACGTCGGAGCTGGGAGAGCTCGAAAAATCCCCCAAAAAGAGGTGGAAAAGACCTGGAGTTATGGAAAAAAGATGGAGCGATGGAAAGAGCCGGAGAAAGAGGGCAGTGTGGTCTGTTTCATTACGGTGAATCCTGACACTGCTGCATTCTCAGCACACATGGACTGGATTATAGGGCTATGTGGGCTGCTCCGGCACTGTATAGCTCAGCAATGTACACACACACACACACACACACACACACACACGCACACACACATAAACATCACAACTGGAGGTTTTTCACCGCGAGCTCGGAGACGAACCGCTCACAGGCTGCAGGACGCTTCATCCACGGCGACTAAGTCACCGAGGTTGCTCGTGATGGTCCACCTGTGGATTAGAGTCCACCTCACCCCCACATTGACACACGCCCACTTCTACTCTTCCTCTTCCTCTCTCATCTGTCGCATTTCCATCTTTTCTTTTTCAAATTAGCTCCAAGCAAACCAAAACCTCTTTCTGCGTTCAAAGGCATCCTGATTCCATGGGGGGGCCAGAATTATCCTTTATGACTCTGCATTCTTTATTTTATGCTTTTTCAGCTCACAGACATAAAGAAGTAGAACAATGGGCGGGGCTTGAGTGAGTGTAGGTTTGTAATTAACTTCACCACACACTGGCACACAGCAGGGGTGGAAGGAGGAGAGACGGACTCATCCATCTCTGCTTTTTCTCACCATGTCGTTTTGATCACCTCTGGCTCTCCTCGAGGCTGCCGGTCATGTGCAGGTCTAATAAGGCGACGTTACCTACGGCGCCGCAGCGCGACCTGCGTGTGACGACTGCACAGAGTCGGCCGTAAACCACACGACCAACATGGGAGTCTTTAGTCGAGCCCAAGGAGCCGAGTTCTATTACGCTCTCTTCTGTCAGAGTCGGGTAATGCTGTGGTTATTGTGGTGCCATCAAATTTCCCAGCTAACGGTTACTTGAGCTCACTGGAGAAGTCTATTGTGTAGATGATCATTAAAGAGCATTAAAGTGGGAGTCCAGCTTTTTAAAAAGGAGCTTGTTTGAGTTACTGACCCACAGGCAGATTTTAAAACAACACAGATGCTCTGACATTAGACATTTATTCAAATCTATTCCATCTTAAGAACATGTTTGCTTCTTAATCGTGCTGTTACGCAGCAGTTTGTGTCACATCTCACTCTCCCACACCAAGGTCCAGAGAGAACATCACAGCACGCAGGAGGTGTTGATCCACTGCGGCCTCCATCACTCACATCAATCAAGTTTTATCTTTATGAACAAAAGCAGGAAACAGGCAAAACTCTATGGACTTTGGTGCAGGAGAATGAGAAGTTTCCAGTGTGAGTACATGTGTGAGTAACAGTGAGATTAAGTGGCATTAGTGTTGCTAAGTGGTTAAGTTAAGTTTTACACAGTCATGTTCTCACTGAGGGTGTACCAGACTGGTTCTCGGCGCCAAAGTCAGTGTGAACTATGTGTCAGGCCCTCAACCACACGACAGGAAAAACGCGAACTATGCCTTTATTAACTCTCTTTGTAGTAGAAACTTACTGGAGGAAGGCGTCTGGTGGAGGGCGGTCATCATGCCCAAATTCCCTCTTCATCATCCTGTGAGAGAAATAGAAGAAACATGTCATCAACCATCCACTCACCATCAACTTTAATATCATACTTCAATTTAAAAGACATATGGCAGAGGACGGCGTCCCTTTAAAACAAACTTTATTGGACCAAATGTGGCTCAGTGGTTACGCTTTTTTACAAGTGGAGTCTCGTCATTGCCCAATCCTCTGTTCCTCCTAACCCCCGCGGCTTTTAATTGAGCCGCGGCCAAGCCCTAGCCTGCATAATGCTAAACTGAGCCCAGGCAACGAGGAGACAATGCTAACGCTACGGCAAAAAAACAAAACAAACACACACTCGCACACGAGGGACTTGGCTTCAGTCCCACAGCAGCTACGCTCCGACTGAGTGCTTGTGACAGCCGTGATAAACTACACCGACGCAGCTAAGCTAGAGATATAATGGCCTTTCAGTGGAACATGCTACATGCTAAATGCTAACAGGCAGTGAGCGGCTGTGACAGGCGGCGTAAACAAAGCCAGACGTGTAACGACTCATTCTGCCAGGTTGCACACACACACACACACACACACACAAACCATACGTGCTACTTCTCATAAACGCGGAGTGGGCGGCGTGCAGAAGAAACAACAACAACCCTGAAAAGAAAAAGGTGGTACAGTCCTGTCTCTGATAAACATATTAAGGCTGTTTCTCATTTCCTCGTGCGGCTGCTGCCAAGTATCTGGCAGCGGAGCTGGCACACGGCTAAACGAGAACAACGTGAACACAATATGCCCGTCAAAGTACACACACGCACACACACACACACTGTGCAGACACATCTCAAGAGACTAAAGCCACTTCCTGAACTTGTCTCCTCTTATTAGATTTCACCTGTCTTCAGGGGGGCGGAGCTATGGCACGTTCAGACCATGCAAATTTATGAAACAAATATTCTCAGAACCCGGCGTCTGCTGTTTGTCTTACTTCCTGCTCTGACGTGTCGTCACTGAAGAGTCAAAGCAACAATAAAAACTTAAAGAAACTCCGCCCACATCGCGGCGGAGCTATAGTAAAACCATACACGGCCGAGTGGATAGAGTGGAAAACGCCAAAAGACACAAATTTCATCCATCTATTTTCTGGCGCTTCATCCTGCACATGAGGGTCGCTGGTGCCAATCCCAGCTGACGGAGGGTGAGAGGCGGAGTCACAGCCTGGACACGCCAGTCCATCACAGTGATACACAGACACCAACAACCATTCACTCTCACATTTAGAGTTCCCAAATGATCTAATCCATAAATCTGAACCTGGAGAAAACATGCAATTATCCTCCTCCTCCTCCTCCTGTCCTCCTCTTCCTCACATATACTTCACACACATTATTGTTATTATATGTTATTCGTTTCATTTTCGATCCAGTCAAAGTTCCTCAGCTCCCTAGTTTATACGCATGTACCGCAGTTTGAGAACCTGCTGCCACAGTTGTTTCCTGTGGATGACGACGTTTCCTGAAACTGTGCCGTGTTTTTCAAAACGACTGCTGCTGTGTGATGTCAAACGCTTGGTGCTGACGCCGCGTCCCGTGACCGCGGTCACGAGACGAGAACCGTTTGTACACGATCAGCGTTCCAGGACGGAGACGGACGAATGAGCTCTGAAGGACATGTGGTCTGGACGCCGTGTGTTGTCCGTTTGTGCTAACATGTTTGTTTAGTTGTGTGTGTGTGTGTGTGTGTGTGTGTTTGAGCTCATGCAAATGTGGTCGGCGCTCTGTTATTCATGGCTCGGCCTGTATCTTGGAAAGGCAGTGCGGTCTCCGGGGTGAGCGTACAGCCCCTTCTTCATCATCATTATCATTATCATCATCAATCATCCTCCCAGTGGCGTTTTCTGGACCCGGCCGTGCAGCGCGCTGAACCGCCGGCCCCCGGCCACACTCGGGTTTTATATTTGAAATTTGAAGAATTGGGACAGGAGAGAGAAATGAAAGAGACGGATGAAGAGACGAGACGGAAAAGAGCAAGAGGAGGGAAAAGAAAAACAAGACGCTCGCTTGCGTTCAAGGAAACAAAAGAAACCCCCCCACACACACACACACACACACTTCACCACCTCATTTGGTCAAAGATCAGATTTGAGGAGGCTGGCTGACCTCTGACCTCTGACCACCAATCCCTCTGGTGTGTGTGTGTGTGTGTGATCTCTGTGGGGTCATTTTGTTTGGGCTCCACAAATTTAAAGGGCTTTTTCAGAGTTTAGACCTGGTTTAAGGGTAAGGGTTAGAATTGGATTTGGGTTCAGTTTAGGGTAAGGGCTAACGGTTAGGCACTTAGTTGTGATGGTTAAGGTTAAGATAAGGGGCTAGGGAATGCATTAAGTCAATGATGTGTCCTCACTAAGATATAAAAACAAGTTTGTGTGTATGTGTATGTGTTGCACTCGTTGTGTGTATATATACTGTACATATGTTTCTGTGATGAATGCTCTTATAAACACAGGCCTGGGTCATTGAATGCATCTCCTAGCTGCTCCTGTAAACGCTGCATCACTTTAACTTTGCTCTCATTTGTGTTTGTTTTCTTGCAGAAACAAACTTTAAATTCTTTATTGTTTTTTTTTCTTCCGCACGTTTTGGGAGACACTTTCTCTCTGTCTCTGTTTCTGTGATTTTTTTGTCAAACAATGTCGCGTTTATGGAGAACTTTTCCGAAACGACAGAGAAACAGATTGTTTACGCCTCGTCCGTGTGTCAGAATCCAACGCCACAGGAACTTTTAATCACGAGGATAAAATGTGAATCTTTTCTTTAGGAGGGATCTGCGCAGACATTAGCGCGTTAGCTTCTGACAGCTCGTGTATTTACATGTGTATGAATATGCATCGCCGCAGGGATTTTCTACCTGAGTCCAAAACTCCCACATCTGTTCTACTTGATATGCACTATTACATATTTCCAGACTTTATAAATGTTCCTGAAGCGGCTGAATAAACTGGAGTCAAACGTGCACTGGGGATTCCCTGTCTCCAAAACACACACACACACACACACACACACACTCATATCCATGTATCACACCACAAATACCTTGGCCGCGAGGACACGAGGGAAGGACGCGATCGCTTGTTTGATGTTTTCCTTTTTGACTTTTTACGTTTGCGGACGGTTTTTGATTCCTTGAAGAATGTGAGGCGCCTGGGATTGATTGACACACACACACACATTTGAACTGTATCTCTTCCAGGAGTGTACATGCATGTTAAAATCTATTTTTGTGTAACGTTATAGGAAGAATTTACGTCTAACTTTATTGCTTTTATATACTTTGGTGTGTGGAAGAAAAAGCTGACGTGAAACAGCCTCAAAATCAGCCTCCAATCCCGGACGGAGCACTTTCAGACGCTCGCTGTGTAGTTATTAGGTTATGTTATGTTATGTTTTACATCTGACTTGCTAGAATAATATTTTCAAGCTATTAAATCTCCCTATTGTTGCGTCGTATTTCAGAACACTTGTAACCACAGTATGCTTCGTATTAGCCCGGACAGCAGGGGGCCTCTTTTTTAGTATCACACATTACTCCCCTGCACTTTGCATGTATAAATATCCTTCCGTCAGTGCGGCTCTGTTTTACTGCGGCGCTGTTTATAGTGTTTGACATGTGAAACAGTAGCTCGCTGTAAGTGATATTTTAACTCTTCAAGTCGGACTGAAAAAAGCCAAAGAAAGTATTATTAATGTTGCTGGGAAAGCTTGTTAAGAATGTCGGGGAATAATAAAATAACTCATAAATTTATGTTGATTGGCCGAATTAGAGTCTCTATTAAAGTTTCGATTTTTTTTTTTCATGTCCACACGAGGGATCAGTGAGTGTTCACACTTCACACAGATGAAAGTTGATTTGGTGAACAAATAAATACATTCAGTGTTCGATGAAAGTTAACGCTCGTTTAAATTTACGCACGGACGCCAAAACACACACGGTGAGTTTCCACCGAGTGGAACGCGCCGCGCACAGTAGCATACAGATAAATACCAGCAAACGAACCAGCCCCGATGGTTCCTTCCCTTTGGATACAGGAGTAAAATGGTACGGTCAGGGGCGGAGCTACACCGGTTCTACCACGACGCCCTGTTGAGACAAACAGCCACAAGTCGAGCTGCTGGACGTCCTCCATTGTTGTGCGTGGTGTCGTGTTCTCGTCACTCGTGTGTTTCCATTCATGTTACGAGTCCTGATCTTAGTCGGACTAAGACAATAATTCACTTTTCTTACTTACACGTTAGTCTGACTAAAATGGAGCTAATCTTAGTCGGACTAACATACCCGGATAATATGATTCATAGTCCGATTACTCCTGCATGTAAACACTTAGTCAGACTATAGTCAGACTTGTCCAAAATGTCCTCCCTGGTCTTTGTCCCTGAAGTACAAAGAGTCACGTAAAGGTCAACAGGATACTGATACTAGCTCATAGAGAGATACAGCGCCACCTACAGAGACTCTGTAAATGTTGTCGTTCTCCTGTGAGGAGACTTCCCAGAGTTCTGCACTTGAAATGTTCGGACCAGAACTAACTTTGTAACTTTGTTCTTGTTCCTGCAGAGTACGTTTAGTCAGACTAAGACCTTAGCTTGACTAAAGCCCAGGTACAGGAACTGTTCTCAGTCCAAACACAAACCGGGACCAGGACCAGGACTGAACCTAACTGTACCAAACCAAACCTGCGTGGTCACACTTCAGTGCTGGGACGACGGTGGATCAGTGGAGATGAGAAGGACGAGGGTTTGCGTGTGTGAATGGGTGCGGTGTAAAGTGTGTTTGAGTGGACAACAAAATGAACACACACAGAGTGGAATTCCCCACAATCGATGTCTGTGATGGATTTATGTCGCAATTAAAAAATTAGACATGCTTATCAGCTGATGTCAGGACAATGAAATCAGCTCCATCTCTCTTTGAAGATTCTCCCGTGAGCGGTTTCATCTGGGTACATCGTATCAACAAACACACAGGTGTGCGTCTGCACGCACACACACACACACACACACACACACATGTGCGGGCACGTGAACGCTGTGTTGCCGATAACAACACGATGTTTGTTCCTCAGCTGTCTTCAAACAGACACATTAAGTGTGTCCTCGGGGCCGTCTGGATGTGATACACAGAGATCGTGCCCGAGATGAAACACACACACACAAACAAATGGTACACACACACACACACACATCCCATCCATCAATAACAATCATTTAGAGGCTTTAGCCTTCGGGCCTCGTCACTAAATAATATGAATAAGTGCTTTGGCAGGAAGTGAACGCGGCTGCAGGAGAGGAGACAGTGAGAAGAGAGAGGGGGAATTTTCAGGCTGCTGCTGCTGCTGCTGCTGCTGCTGCTGCTGACGACGACAACTACACAATTACATCAACTTGAAACGCATCAGGCCGGGAGCCCACAATGCGTTTGCCTGTGTAAACAAGTCCAAGCTTTACTTCTCCTTATTATTATTATTATCATCATTATCATCTCTTTTTTTGTGCAGAATCCCAGAGGCTCCAGCAGAAACAAGGGAAACTGATTTGACATCAGTCGTTGCTGATTGATGATTATTGTTTATAAGACGTCTTTAAACCAGCAGAGAATGTCACAGTCTAACGCCGTGATCATTTCTATAAATCCAGTAGCGACATTTTCACCACGCTGTTCTCGGTTTTAACGACAAACTGTCGACAAACACGGAGCTGGTTCAGCGACAGTCTGCTCTCTGTCTCCCCCTGTGTGTGTCAGTGGTACTGCAGCCTCTGCTCTTCTTCCCCTCTCCTTTATTTCCTCATCTTTAGGATGAATTTTCAGTAAAGTGAATGGAGGTAAAGACACAGTTTTATATGATTTCAGCGGCGGGGACACAGCAGCAGCTGCTGCTCCTCTGCTGCCTCGTGTGGTCACTTTGTGTCACTGCGGTCAAAGTGAACGACGTATCTACAGTCAGTTGAAGTCGACGAGTTATCTCACGGTTAGACAGACTTTTCCAACAGGAAACTAACGTGTGTGAACCACTCACTCTCCCACACCAAAGTCTTCATTCACTTTGACAGTTGTGTGTTTGTGTGCACATTTGCACTCACCTGGTCCATGGGGGGTCTGTGGTTGGAGTGGGCGTGGCCTCGCGGCAGGTTGCGGTGGTGTGCGTTGGCTGGATGCAACACGTGGTGAGCGTGGTGCGGGTGATGCTGCGGAGGAGGAAGAGGAGGAACGTGCTCGTCGCCGTAGTGATCAGCGATCAGCTTCATTCTGCTCTGAGTCTGCGACACACACACACACACACACACACACTGGGCTTCAGCATGAGTAGACTGAGGGATTCTTGGATGATGGCAGGACATGTTGAGAGCCGCTAACACTCGACAGGTCATAAAAGCAGCTGATGAAATATCGTAAGTCTGTCAGATGCCACACGTACGGCAGATTATGGTTCAGTGTGGAGTCAGAAGAGTTTCCTTCAGGCTGAAGCAGCTCGTTTCACTCTTGATTGATTCAAACGACACTGAAATATGCATGTGTGTGTGTGTGTGTGTGTAAACAGCGAGGACTCTGTGTCTGATGATGCCTTTATGAACGAGTACCATTTAAAAACAGCACACAGCTCAGGTGTTCACAGGTGAGACACTGGAAGCTGCTTCAATACCAGAAGACGTTAGTGATGTTCATCAAAAGCTGGACTGATGTTACACATACTGATGTTACACATACTGATGTTACACACATTGATGTTACACACACTGATGTTACACATATTGATGTTACACACACTGATGTTACACATACTGATGTGCACACACACTGATGTACACACTGATGTTACACTGATGTTACACACTGATGTTACTTGATGTTCCGCACACTGATGTTACACACACTGATGTTACACATACTGATGTTACACATTGATGTTTCGCACTGATGTTACACATACTGATGTTACACATGTTACACACATTGATGTTACACACTGATGTTACACATATTGATGTTACACACACTGATGTTACACATTGATGTTACACACACTGATGTGTTACACATGATGTGATAGATGTACACATGATGATGTACACATACTTGACGATGTACACACACACATACTGATGTTACACATATTGATGTTACACATACTGATGTTACACATACTGATGTTACATACTGATGTTACACACTGATGTTACACACATTGATGTTACACTGATGTTACATATTGATGTTACACATACTGATGTTACACATACTGATGTTACACATATGTACATACTGATGTACACATACGATGTTACACATACTGATGTTGTTACACATACACATACTGATGTTACACATACTGATGTTACACATATTAATGTTACACATACTGATTATTTACATACTGATGTTACACATACTGATGTTACACATACTGATGTTACACATACTGATGTTACACATACTGATGTTACACATACTGATGTTACACATACTGATGTTACATATACTGATACTGATGTTACACATACTGATACTTATATTTACACATACTGTTACACATATTGACACATACTGATGTTACATATACTGATGTTACACATACTGATACTATATGTTACATACTGATGTTACACATACTTATGTTACACATATTGATGTTACACATATTGATGTTACATATACTGAAGTTACACATACTGATGTTACACATACTGATGTTACACATCCTGATGGTACACATACTGATGTTACACATATTGATGTTACATATACTGATGTTACACATATTGATGTTACACATACTGATGTTACACATACTGATGTTACACATACTGATGTTACACATACACATATTACTATATTCTTCTGCTGGCTTTAGTTTTTAACTAATTCTGACTGAGAGAAGACTTCCACGTGACTCACAGTTTGCTCTTGTTTTGCCGACTCTGTGGAAACGTCTGACGTTTGTTGTGTGAAGTAAGTGTAAGTGAGGGCTGCTGTGAGACAGACAGACAGACAGGCATGCAGACAGGCAGAGACTGAGTGGGTGCAGAGATATTGATGGCCCCCGTTCTTTCCCTCGAGGGTGAACATGACTGCAGAGCAGGTGCTGAGCTTGTGTCAAAGTGAGAGCGTGGATGCTGGACCTGGAGGGATCGTCAGATCAGGACTAGCTATGGACAGAAGTCCAGAAGATTGGGTTGTTGGACTCTAGGTCACGTCACATGGTTCGAGTTCTTTTAGTGTTGAATTTGTTTTGATTAAATGAAATCAAACAAAAATCATCGTTTATGTTTCTGTAACAGTATAGAGGAGCTCTTTCACCAAAATAACACTTTTAATGCTAAACTTAATATTATCTCTCCATGAATTTTCAAATACTAAAACTTTGATTGATCTATTATTTCTTGATTAAAACGTCAAATGATAGTTATTTACTTGTTTTTACTGTGTTTGAATGTTAGGATTGATTCAAATCTGGGAATAAAAAGTTTGTTTTTTGACAAATAAATAAACAACAATAACATTTTTAGTTTTTGAAAGATTTTAAAAATATTTATGACGTTTGTTTGTTTTAAAGAAATCTTCTGTAAATGTTTGTCTCTGCTCCAGGACAAATAAAGTTCTTTGAATTGAATGATTCTGAAATGTTAATATACTCAAAAGTGCTGGTGATAAGGTGTGTGTGTGTGTGCATGTGTGTGCGTGTGCGTGCGTGTCCATGGGGCTCATAAGTAGTTGCTTAACTTTTATCCATAATACAAATAATTAGTCACATGGTTTAATTTTTGTGTATTAAATGGTTAAAACTCTACTGAATGGTGCCTCGGCCTGAGGAGACGAGGAGACGAGGAGTAATGACTGAGGAGACGAGGAGACGAGGAGTAATGACTGAGGAGACGAGGAGACGAGGAGTAATGACTGAGGAGACGAGGCAGTGGGGATCACAGGAGAGGACGTGTGATCAGGGTTTAAACTGAAGAGGAGCAGCAGCCGGAGTGTGAGACAGAGAGAGAGGAGGAGTCACAGTGAGACACCACACCGGTGGTTAAGTGGAGCAGTGAAAGGCCGCTCCGAGGTGTACGACCCTCCGTGACCTGAGGTGTCGAGAGCAGCAGGTGTGAGCCGACACCTGTCATCGAGCCACGTACAGTATAATGCTGCTGCTGTTGCTGCTGCTCCTGCTGCTGCTGCTCCTGCTGCTACTGCTGCTGCTGCTGCTCCTGCTGCTGAATACTGTACACGCTTCTCCTCGACGCAGAAAAAAATATTTTCAAAGCTAATTTGTGGCCGAGGGTTAAATTGGCTGATGTGTGTTTAGTCCTCGCTGCTAATCTAATAAGAACCACATTACTCCTTCCTGTTCATGTAATTACAACCATATCTGGTAGCATAAGCCAAACATCCCAGTGTGTGTGTGTGTGTTTGTGTGTGTGTGTGTGTGCACACTTAATATTTAATGACCTGAGACACAAACAGGGATAAGTCAAGTGATGAATTGCTTCTGCAGGAGTCTGACTGTGTGGTCAGGACATGTGGACGCAGAGGGTATTCAGACCAACACACACACACACACGCACACACGCACACACACACACACACACACACACACACACACACACACACACACACACACACACACACACACAGTAGTCTCCACTTACACACAGAAGGAGGCAGCGCGTCTGCTTTGAGGAATGTGTGCGTTCATTAGTGTTAATGACAAACTGCAGAGTAAACAGCTCAACATTGACCTCCAGGCTGAGAGGAGGAGGGCGAGGAGACGAGGGGACGAGGAGGCAAGGAGGGCGAGGAGACGAGGAGAGGCAGGGAGACAAGGTGGGGCGGGACGCGAGGAGGAGCGCAGGAGACGAGGGAGGGAGGAGACGAGGAGGGCAAGGAGACGATGAGGAGGGCGAGAAGACAAGAAGATGAGGAGGACGAGGAGAGGAGGAGGAGACAAGGAGTGAGACGAGGGCAAGGAGACAGGGAAGGAGACAATGAGGGAGGGCGAAGACGAAGATGAGGAGGTGGGTGAGGAGGCGAAGAGACAAGGAGGACGATGAGACGAGGAGGAGGGCAAAGAGAAGAGGGAGGTGAGGAGACGAGGAGACAAGGAGGCTAGGAGACAAGGAGGGAGGGCAAGGAGGCAGGAGGGGGACAAGGGGAGGAGGGCAAGGAGGCGAGGGAGACGAGGAGGAGGGGACAAGTAGGGGCAGGGAGGCGAGGGAGGAGGACAGGAGGGTGAGGAGGGCAAGGAGATGAGGAGGGCGAGGAGAAGAGGAGACGAGGAGAAGAGGAGGGTGAGGAGACAAGGAGGCGAGGAGATGAGGAGGAGGTCGAGGAGACGAGGAGGGCAAGGAGACGCTGAGGAGGGCGAGGCTTTAAAGGGACATTTAGGTCAGTAAGTAAGTAAATTTGTCAGATATGGAATCACAAAGAGCTAAAAGTAAAACACATAATACTAAATGACCCTGACCTCTCCTGTAGACCACCTGACATGATTGTGTGAACTGTTTCTTTACGTTTGAGGACAGGTTGAAAAATATGAGTAAATCCAAAGTTGCTTGTACAAAAAGAAAACAGTAAGATTTTGGGATCAAGAGCTTGAAGTAAATGATGTGAAGTTCAGAGCTTGTGGAGGGTGGACACGCTCTGTCAGCATGTGATGCATTCCAAAAAGTTAAGATTCTCATCGGCACTGACGCACCGACGAGCAATGAATACATCTACTGGCATCGATGGCATTGTTCTCCAGTGTCCGCTCTCAATCCATGGTGCATCTTTTTATTTGATGTTGTTGTTGTTGTGTTTTATCCCTTTTGCCTGTTTTTAATGTGTTTTATTCCTGGTTTGCTTTTACTGATGCGTGTTCTCAATCAGAATCTGCACGAAGCGGTCACGCCCCAATCTGAGAGACTAACAAGAGAAAGCTCCGAAAATCTGAAAGAGCAAATCTCCGCCAACTCCGCTCTGTTTCCCTCAGTGTCAATAAAGCTAATTCATTACTGTCCATCGTTTATCGTCCACATGACGGTCACAGGGAGCTGGAGCCAGCTGACAGAGGACAGGCGGGGTTCACCCTGGACAGGGCGCCAGGTCTTTGGCACCCTTCCCTTTGGGTATCAGAGTAAAATGGTACAAGTTGGTCAGGGTGGAGCTAAACTGACTCCACCTACGACAGTCAGCTGACGTCATGGGTGACGTCAGTGTAAATCGGAGCGGTCAGCAATGCCGGACGTCCTCCATTGTTGTCCGTTGACGCCGTTATGATAGCCAGACCCCGCCTACCAAGTAAACGCAAGCCTGACCGGGACTGTACCTCGGTCAGACTGCAAACGTTCTTGCTGTGAGGCAGCAGTACTATCCACTTCTCCCCCGTGTGGCTCCAGGTAATCATTAAAACACAAATCATGAACGTGTTTTCCATCACAACCAGATCTCTCCTTCCCTGAGCCATGACCTACATCCTCAAACTAACCCGTCCTCAGTGATCCTTTAGCCAACAGTTCCTACAAATGTCTTCCACCAGGAGGACACACAGGAGTGAGGGCTCTGGTGGTCTTGGTGGACACAGGTTTCCTCAGGACCAGGACCAGAGCAGAGAGCATGTGTATGATAGTGTGGCGGGTTTTTGTAAACATGGCAGTGATAAACTCAGCTGCAGCGCTCACAGCTGCATTCCGAAGCCCAGTCCAAGCTCTCTCTGTAAATCACAAGCCTGTCCTGATTACAGCCAAGCTGTAGTAACACATATGGACATGGGAGGCAGAGAAGAAAGGCCTGAAACACGCAGGCAGCTGGAGAAAGCCACAGCATGTTCTCCTTTAATCAGGTCTGACCCGCTAAAGCACGAGCAGACTGAAGGCCTTGCACGTACGATGCCTGCGAGTCGAAAACACTGCGAAGAGGGCGTGCGTCGCTCTGACGTGCCACAAATACTCACCTGATCCATCGGTTTCTTCTTCTTCACATGTTCATTTAGACGCATTTGCCACGACACAGACGTTTGCTTTCATCTACAGTTGCAATGATAGCGCTGCCCCCTGCAGGCTCGTATGGTAGATACCATGTGTCCCGTCATGACCGTACGTGGTTGACAACACAGACTCAGCTTCTGACTTGTCTGGTCTCCGATCGGCTGGGGTTCACGCCGATGTCAGAAATCTTCAAACCTTATGGAAGTCTGTGAAAATCCAGCAAAACCACCGTTTTCCTTTGGCATGGCAAACCCAGTTTGTGCTGACGTTAGTTTAGTGAGTTAGAAAACTAACAGTTTAGTGAGTTAGAAAACTAACAGTTTAGTGAGTTAGAAAACTAACAGTTTAGTGAGTTGGGCCCTAGTTAAACTGTTAGTTTAGTGAGTTGGGCCCTAACTAAACTGTTAGTTTAGTGAGTTGGGCCCTAACTAAACTGTTAGTTTAATGAGTTAGAAAACTAACAGTTTAGTGAGTTCGGCCCTTACTAAACTGTTAGTTTAGTGAGTTAGAAAACTAACAGTTTAGTGAGTTGGGCTCTAGCTAAACTGTTAGTTTAGTGAGTTAGGCCCTAACTAAACTGTTAGTTTAGTGAGTTAGAAAACTAACAGTTTAGTGAGTTAGAAAACTAACAGTTTAGTGAGTTAGGCCCTAACTAAACTGTTAGTTTAGTGAGTTACCCTAACTCACAAAACCAACAGTTTAGTTAGGGCCAAACTCACTAAACTAACAGTTTAGTGAGTTTGGCCCTAACTCACTAAACTGTTAGTTTAGATCTGGGTTAGATCACCGGACTAAACTGTTAGTTTAACTCACAAAACTAACAGTTTAGTTAGGGCGTAATTCACTAAACTAACAGTTTAGTTAGAGGCTAACTCACCAAACTAACAGTTTAGTTAGGGTCTAACTCACTAAACTAACAGTTCAATTAGAGCCTAACTCACTAAACTAACAGTTCAATTAGAGCCTTACTCACTAAACTGTTAGTTTAGTGAGTTTGGCCCTAACTCACTAAACTGTTAGTTTAGATCTGGGTTAGATCACTGGACTAAGTTAAACTAACAGTGTGAGTTAAACTAACAGTTTAGTTAGGGCCTAACTCACCAAACTAACAGTTTAGTGAGAGCCTAACTCACTAAACTACCAGTTTAGTTAGAGCCCAACTCACCAAACTAACAGTTTAGTGAGAGCCTAACTCACTAAACTACCAGTTTAGTTAGCCCCTGAGCACAGGCCCCCGGTGATTTTCCGGGGGCCTTGGACTCGTGTCTGGACCTTCTTTCTTTCTTAGCTCGTGCCAGTTGTCACCTCCTCTTCCGTGTCCCTTCTCCAGCTGTTTTTTCGTGTCCCTTCTCCTCTCTTTTGTCTGCCCTGTGGATTCCAGGTTAAAGCCTGGTGTGTAAATGCTGGATGGCAGCTTGTGTGCACTATCCAGGACCATTTCCTCTTGAGGATCAGGCTTCCCACTGGGTTTTGTCCCGCTCTGTCCCACAGCTCAAAGTTGCTGATGTTGTCTGACCACTTGATTTTAAAACTTCTTCCCAGACAGGTGTTTATGAAGGTCTGTATCCTGTGCTGGGTTTGTTGTTCTCCATGTCTCAGATCCGTCGTCGCTCTGGAGGCCCTTTAGCTCGATGCTTTCTCTATCCTGACATTTTAGATAAATATATTTAATTACATAATTAGATAAATGCATAAAGTTAAACTGCTGAGGAGTTGTAGCGATCGTCAAAGTCACATTTGACCCAGACAGCAAATTAAACTAAACAACGGGCAGACTCTCTTTTGTTTACGGGCTTTCTTCTGCTCATCATCAAAAAAATAAGGCAAAGGCAAGAGACAGAATATTTACATTTAATTGCTTGCTTACGCACGCCGCTCGGCTCCACTGGCTCCAGAGTCTGTGATCCGTCAGTGCATCGCAGCCTCTCTTATCAACGTCTTCAAGAGTTTACACACCGCGAGGCGACAGTTGATTGCGGGTTGATTCGTTAGCGAGCTGAGCTAACAGGCTCTTCATAGCCAGACTGGTTTTTTTTTACACAAGCAGTTCTCACTGACGCAGCGGTGAAGACAAAAATCCATCTCTCAGCGGAAAGACAGAGGACGGACGCTCGAGGGTCCAATAATGAAAAGGGAAAGTGAAACTATGAGAGAGACGGAGCCACAAGAATTCATCGTTCCTCAGCTTCAAAGCACCAGTGACTCCGTTATCCATCACTGGGATGGGACCGCTCGGAGAATTCCCACATGGCGACACATTTGTTCTGCCTCTGCTAGGGAAATCTAAACTGTGTGTGTTTGTGTGTCTGAGGCCTCAAAGGGAAGCGAGTTTTTCTAAGGCCGCCTGCGCTGTGCACACACACGGACACACACACGTGACCTTCCAAACGAGGGATGTGGGGGAGGTCAGACAGGGCGCGACTATCTGTAAATCTATCTGCTCTCTATATATCGGTTTTCCCTCCGGAGACCCAGAGTGCCATAATTCTTCGGCATTTCCTGGTCAGTTTCCTGGCTGGTGGAGGAGCAAAGGAAGGTGACCTATCCTTGATATGTGTGTCACTGGGTCAGAAGACAGAGGGCCGGTGTGTGTCATGTCCAACAACAGAAACCTCCAGAGAGCTCACTCCGAGGAATGGAAGGAACCCAAGTCGTGCAAAGAGGAACTTCTTACCTTACAACGTCCTCAGCGTGGACGGATGACAAAGCAGCACACATTGAAGGGCCCCGGAGCCAAGTGGTTGCTCATGGAAACACAGTTTGCATGGACGTGAAGTGAGCGGTCATTAGAAAGACTTCTTTTTGTGCTTTAAACTGAAGTTTGAGCTGCTTTGTGAATTGCTGACAAGCTTCTCGCTAAGTGGCCCTCTCGATTAACACACACACACACACAGGGTGGTCAGCGCTGACTTTGTGTCAATAACCCATGAAAAACCGTGCACTATTCCTTTAAGAGCTTGTGCTAAGTGGTCGTAGCACTGCCTGGTACACAGTTGCACACAGTTTAGTTGTGTGGATTTAAATTGCGTGCATGTGTGCACACAAAGACTTTGTAAGAAGGTTTGCATGCATGAGAAAATGGAGACAAAGAAAGTTTATGTATGTGCTGCTCGCTCATTCCTCGCCCCGTCTCCTCTTCCTCTTCTTCATCTTCATTCCTGTGCTCGGGGCCCGGGGGCCGCATCGTGTCAATTAGAGAACTCATCACATCATCAGGTGGACGGTAAGTGCTCGTTACCCGATGGGAAAACATGACGCATCCAATGGCGATAAACAGATAATAGGCTTTCCTTGAAATTCCACGAGCAGAATTGCACCCCCCCAGGACCTGTTTACCGCTTTACGAGACACTCGCAAACATAGGTTTGCTGTTAAACGCGCAGGCAGCACGGTGCATCTGTGGACCTTTAGACTGCCCCGCGTTTCCCAGAAGCCCCTGTGACTCAGGGGAGCGTACACGGTGACTCCCCGCTGTTGCCTCATTATCGTTAGCGCTCATGTTCGCCCAGTCACTGATGTGGTCTGACCAGACCTTAATGGTCCACATACCTCACCAATCAGCCGGGGGCTGGTATTGGTATCGAGAACCAGGACAGCACAGGAAATAATCTGAGTGGGTTTAGATATGTGTCAGGCTGTGCTGGGAATCCGCTGGTGACTCATCGTTAATCCCTCTGTGTGTGACGCCAGCACAGAAATACGCCTGATTACGGCATCATTGTTAGTGACAGAGCTGTTTTCAAGTAGAAATATTGCGTCACTTGCTAAGGAACTCACTCCTCTACACCAAAGTCCATGGAGAAGTTGTTTTGTGAGTTCCGTGTATGAGCTGCTACCATTTACATCAGTGATACGAGGCAGTAGCAGACCACCAGCTCCTGCCTCCCACTCAGCTGAAAATAGGGGTTTTCTCTATGGACTTTGGTGTGGGAGAGTGACAAACTTCAGTTTCCTTTCAGAAAAGGCAAAATAGAGAGAAAATGTAATCTTAAGATAGCGTGCAGTGATTTAAGAGGCTACCTTAATGTAGCTTACAGTCTCGGCACAAGGATTGGATTTGGAATCTCAGCTCTGACTTGACTGGTTTAACTTAGAATGAGTGAAGGCAGAATGTGTGGTTCAAGGCAGGGAGGACGTTCTAGTTAACGACCAAGAATCATTAACTATCTGTTCCTGGTTTAAAGTTCAAAAGACGACTCATGAAAGTGTTTAAATGCAGACGAGGCTTCAGCATCTGCTGCAGGTTTGACTTGTTAGACCTGCTTTGATTCTTAAAGTCACAATCTGTCCTAAATGTTGACCACAAAGCCCTGCATTTGCATTTGTGTCATGTGCAGGCCAGTCGACATGTTTTGAACCCAGTGCTTTAAATTCCATTTTTCTTTTTTTTCATGCAGCTTGTGGTAACATGTGAGGGGATGTACCTGCTGTTTGAGCTGGTGCATGAGTCTGTCCTTCTCCCTCTTCAGAGCCATCACTTCCTCTTGGGCTTTCTTCCTTTTGGAGGCGGACAACTCCAGCAGCGCAATGTTAGCATCCTTCTCGCTGATCGCTGCAAGTAATGCCTGCTGCCTACAGGGGGCGAAAGAAGAGAACACAGAGTGCAAATATGTTAAAGCCAAGTTTGAGAACTTTGCACGCTGTAAGATCGGGAGTTCATGACACAATTGTTCCACATGTTCCACCTGACTTTCTCAGTGTGAACGAACTCTATGACACTGAGAGTGTCTCACACCACAGAGTTACCACTACTGACGTCAACTGGTAAAGTTAAGTCATGTCTAGTCAATTTTATTTAAATAGCCCAACATCACAAACACAATTTGCCTCCAGTCTGTACAGCAAGTGACACCCTCTGTCCTTAGACCCTCTGTCTTTAGACCGTCTGTCCTTTGACCCTCTGTCCTTAGACCCTCTGTCCTTTCTGTCCCCTCTGTCCTTAGACCGTCTGTCCTTAGACCGTCCTGAAGACCCTCTGTCCTGTGACCCTCTGTTCTTAGACCGTCTGTCCTTAGACCGTCTGTCCTGTGACCCTCTGTCCTTGTCTGTCCCCCTCTGTCCTGTGACCTCTGTCCTTAGACCCTCTGTCCTGTGACCCTCTGTCCTTAGACCTGTCCCCTCACCCTCTGTCCTTAGACCGTCTGTCCTTAGACCCTCTGTCCTGTGACCCTCTGTCCTTAGACCCTCTGTCCTGTGACCCTCTGTCCTTAGATCGTCTGTCCTTAAACCCTCTGTCCTTAGACCCTCTGTCCTGTGACCCTCACACTGAGTAAGGAAAAACTCCCTTGTACAGGAGACAACAAGGGAGAAACCTCAGAAAGAGCCACAGTTTGTCCTCTCCCAGGATGGACAGCCATGCTCACTCCAGTCTTTGTAGGATGTCCTCGCTAACAGCAGACTGCATCTCAATCTCATTTGAGACTGAAGTCTGGAAAGAGTGACCGATGGACGTAGATGAAAAATCCCTCTGAGAGAGAACAATATTTTTACAATATGTTTACAAAATCTGCCTCAGAAGAGAAACCAAATCTCTGGCAGACTCAGCTGGGTTCACCCAGGTTAGGTGGAGTCTGAAGTGTTTGTGCATCTCCAGTCCAACATCCAAAAAGAACCAGTGGTCAGACATGTGGCTGGAAACCCCGTCAAGTCAACTAGGCTCAAATGAGAACATCATCATTAAAGCAGTACATCTCAAAAGTCAGCCATATTTACTCTCCAGAGTGAAAAGAAAAATGTTAAATTGTGGAAATGTTTGTTTTAGGCCTGAGAATGACACCAGCGCACGTCACAGTGAACCAGAACCTCAGCAGCTGTGAGTACGCAAACACACTCATTCAAATCTCCATGAACTCAGACGGAGGTTTCACCAAAGAAAGACGCGTAGGTCTTTGAAGTGGTCTTTGAAACGAAGCATTAGTGGAACCAGTGTGACTCACGGCCATGTGATTGTGTAATGGAGCCTAATGGAGGAGGCCGAGGAGGATATGACATCTTTAGTCTGCCACCGCTGTGTGTGTGTGTGTGTGAGTGTGTGTGTCCACAGGTGTGGAGGAAACATACCACCCAGGTGTCATCACAGACACACACACAAACACATTTACTCCCACAGGACAGAACAGATTTCGTAACCCGTCTTCGGAGCAGATCGGTGATTATTAGCCTCGTCATCAAACAGGATGTTGTAAATCCGGTGGGTTTGTGACAAACACACATTTTCCGCCCACACTTGTAAACGCAGGAGCACAAACAGACGGACAAACACACACACAGACACACACAGACACACACGGACACACCGTGCTGACCTGCTCTGTGAATGTAGAAACACAAAAATCTAGAAACAAATATTGTTGAAACCTGGAGGGTCAGAGGTCACGCGATTGCTAGGATTCATGGGAAATGATGCAACCTGTTGATATCGGTCGGGGTGTGATCAGCGTCTGAACGTCAACACTTTTTCACAGACAAAAATAAGACGTTAAGTAGATAAAAAGTAAGTTATTGTGACGAAATCTACTGACAGCGAATAAAAACTAGATTAAAATGTTAGGGGTGGGAGAAACCGGTGAGAGATCCAATCAGACTAATCTCTTTGTCATCAAGTCAGGAGGTCAGGAGGTCAGGAGGTCAGGCTGATGAAAACACACGAGGAAAGAGGCAGAAACGACGACTGTTAAATTTAAAAATATAGATCAAAGTGAAACAAACTAAAAATATCAATTGACCTTCTGAAGATAATAAGTCCAAGTGTTAATGTTTCACCGCCTTCAAACAAACATGGAACATTACTTTATTTGGTTGTTAAGCAGGCGGTTGACATAGGGCTAAGGGCGGGGTCACATCCAGGACAGGTCACCAGTCCCAGGGAGACACAAACAACCCTCCACCAGAGAGTGCAAACCACCACACCCACCGCGTGGCCCTGTGACTCCGCTGACCTCGGGGAAAGGAAAAAAAAAAATCCATTTCATTTACCGTAAGTGCAGATCAACTTTTCAAAGGTTGAGGTTTGACGTCCATTTGTGCAGCAACATTTTCCAACACATGTCCAGGCCACTGGGACCTGTAATCTCTTTAGGGAGCTCTGGGTCCAGTTCAACGTTTCTTTCCAGTCAGAACTTCCTGTGAAAGTCAACCAGGAGGCGTCCTGATCAGATGCCCAATTCACTCAATGGGCTCCTTTCAACACAACCTCAGGCTCCGTGTGTGTGTGTGTGTGTGTGTGTCAGAACTCCTCGCCGTTTTCACCATTTCATCAGAAAAAAGAAAATAACGTCAAAAGAAATCAGAGTGAAAATATCTACGGACATTTATATACAAATACAATTAATAACCACAGAGCATTTTAGTGCTGGTGGTTTATTTATAGTCTTTGTCTCTGCTCACAAGTTCATGTGAATGAGCATCACAGGATTCTCCAGCTCGGACTGTGTTTAGGTAATGAAGGTATTTTAAGTTGGATAAACACGACGTGGCTCAAGTCCAGACTCTTAAAATCGCATTTGAAATCAGGAGGGCATTAAAGCAGCGTGGTGAGGCGTGTGTGTGTGTGTGTGTGTGCTCCAAATACACTTTGGACTCAATTAAAAATTGACCTGCATTGGAGTGTTTTTATTCCATGATTCAAGTCCCTACAGAAATAACTCAATTGTGAAAATAAACATGCTGAAGTCAGAATAAAGTCCTGCCGGTCTGGGGCTGCACATTTCTGTGTTTTTAGTACAATTATCTGCGCGCCGCATCTGGATTCTCCCGTACGAGGCCTTTAATAGGCCCCTCTGTGTTAGTGTGTGAGCCTGAGTGTGCGTGTGCACGCGCGCGCGTGTGTGTGTGTGTGTGTCCTGACGTGGATCGAAGCGGCTAATCACACCATTCATCATTGAACGGGATCGGCATGACACTTCTCGTCTCCCCACACCTCCACTGTTATTGCTTTTAATGCTCACTGTAATGGAAGCACACACACACACACATATATTAGACCTACACTGGTCCACTTGTACCACAGCAAGTGCTTTAGCTTGCGGGATTATTCTGCCTGACCGGGCCTTTAACAAAGTAAAATTGTTGAAATAATTCTTAAGATTATATGAAAAAACAAATCCACGGATCAAACCTTTTAAAATCCTTCTTCACGTGTTCCAGTTCTACATCCATGACTGAATAAACACAAGTCATCTGTGGCTGTGGGTGGAGCAGTGACAGGTTACACCGATGTGACACTCAGGGAAAAAAAACCCCACAATTTACACAAAATCATCTCATAAATTTGCTGTTTAACTCTTGACGGCGTTCCTCAAGGCTCAAACTTAGGTCCCATACTTTTTTAAATCTCCACATGTTAACGTCATCCGGAGACACGGGATAAACATCCGCCGCTACGCCGATGACGCACAACTAAACATGACACACTGTCCGTAACTTTCAGACGTCTCAAACTAAAACAAAATGCTGCACTAATAAACTCGGACTGATTGACTGATTATCAGTGGGTGTGGCCTGCTGTCCGATACCTGGTTTTCAGAAGCCGGATCAATGTTTGCATTAGCCGATTTCATCGCAGGAGGTACTGATGCTAAAATGATGCTTTCATTTATCACCACCCACAAACCTGAAGGCTTTTGTGGGTCTTTTGTGTCTATGTTTTTATTTAACATTTATTGTATTTATTTTATTGTAAAGCACTAAGGACAGCGAAAAGAAAAGAAAGGTTCTGGTCTGGAGATCTGATTTCTACACCAGAAACACCAAAATATTAGACAGATTTACTGTATAGATGATGATTTGGAGGTTTTCCACCAATTCTGATTGTTCCAATAAAGTGATGCTAATATTTCTGATCAAACCCACATAATCTGTGAAGGTGATTCACAGACTGAAGGTTATTCAGCAGTTTACTTCTAATTAGTTCTGCTGTGAGAACGTTGTTGTGCCATGTGGAGATCCTGCCTGACCAGTTCTAACATACAAATACACTCATTTGAATATTTGGACCTTTTGTGAGGCAAAAATAAAGTCTTATCAGATACTCGACAGAATCTCTCACAAACTTTTATATATACTGTAAATATTGAAATGTTCATATAGACCTTGTAGTTGCAAAGATGCTGTATATGCTGCTAGCATGTTAGCAGGAGCAAACATGCTAACCTCATGCAAGTGAACACACAGCATGAATAATGAGGCTCTTAGCTTTTCCTCACTGAATAAAAAGTCAGCGTTTTTTTTTAGGATCTAAGGGGCCGATGTGCGGAGTGCAGCGCGGCGAGGTCGGGGTCGCTCACCTCCGCCCCCAGTTAAAGGAGCGCTTAATCTTATCTGTGTTTTCATCTGAAAAAGCCAAACAAAGATCCGTCTCTCTCTGAGTCACTTCATCAAGAGTCTGTTAGACGCTCATTCATCAAGCTGCTTCTCCTCAATCACCCACTGAGAGACACGGCATTAGTGTCAGTGATACTTTGTTCCACTGAGTGCGGCGGTGACTCACACGGACAAATATCTATGGCCCGAGATTAACAGCAATGGTAACGATCAACATCTAAAATCCAAGCTGCAGCAGCTCTGTAACCAATGTAATATTATTTTCATGTTCAATTATAATTATTATCAAGATACATGAATTTATAAAATGTTCTGTTTTACAAAAAACCTGAAGTACATTATTATTATTTCTTGTCATATTATTGTTATTTACTTGCATTCCTGAACAAAGACACATAACACAGACATTTGATATAAATACAGTGTGACGTATTACATTAGTACTTCCTATAGTTAGGAACAGTGGGCGCCCAGTGAGCTGAAACCCAGCCCTTTGACCTGTTGGGGATTTGAACCTACAACCCTCCAGTTACAAGCCAAGTTCCCTTTCCACTTGGCCATCGTTGCCCCAATGACATCATTTAGGACAGCCAATATTTGCCGTCTTCACTGAATAAGACATGACAATGATGTTGTTGTTCAGAAACAACAAGCTTTTGTTGATGTGTTTTTGAGGCTGTTGTGTTGCGTTCACACACAGACACACACACACACACACACACTGACTTCCAGTGTCCACATGAACACGGCTGATAGCAGAGCAGCACAGCAGGTTCCTGCTGACTGATGTCTTCCTACGACAATTACAAGAGACATTATTATGATTAGCCAGACTGTAAACGCTGTCTCCCACATCCTCCATCAGTGTGTGTGTGTGTGTGTGTGTGTGATTGTAAACGCTGTCTCCCACATCCTCCATCAGTGTGTGTGTGTGTGTGTGTTTGAACCAGAATGACGCTGGAGTATTTAATCACATCTCATTTCATCGGCCATTATTTGGCTTTAACTGTAGAACACACTTGCACTGCACATAAATCTAACCAGACCAGATTCATCCATCTGATACACACACACACACACACACACACACACACACACACACTTGTTTGTATGTCTTCATGAGGACACACCATAGACATGATTCACTCCCTTTCCTAACCTGAACTATCAAAACTAAGTACTTAACCATAATCCTAAAACCAAAAGTCAGACACAACACACACACACACACACACACACACACACACACACAATTGTGCTATAATTGTAGGTCTTAATTATAAATGTTATGTCTGGATCTTTTGTTATTGTGGTTATCGCACAGCTATTATTATTAATTTTACAATTAGTAATTACTAGAATCTGTTATGTTAACTTGCTTCATCCTCTTATTAAACAGCCCAGATTGAGGCCATTAAAGTATTGTTATGTTTTATTATAAGAAACGGCCTCAGCTGTGGAAAAAAACATTTTATTTACTAGATTTCCTTTGTTCTATTATCAGATACAGAGGGATTTCAACCAAACAATTACGGCAGAAATTCTAAATGTACTAAGTAAAATAATAAGTATTTTGAAATGACAAAATCATGATAATTATACGGATAAATCTGATAGATTAGATTTCCGACTTTATTTTATATTATTTTTCCACTCCTGATTCAGGCTGATATTAAAGTGTCATAGATTTAAAAGACGACGTAGCATTAAAGGATGGAAACGTACAGAACAGCCATTCAGAACTACTCACTGAAAATGGGACCATAATATACAACATGGACAGGAAAATGTTCCTCATTCTCAAAGACTAAGATGCAAACACGCTGCGCTGCTCCCTGGTGGACACTGAAGAGAATGCAGGTTCCAGGCTCTTCTGCATTGGCTTCATATTCGTAGAAGTACAGTCTCTGCCTCACACACACACACACACACACACACGTATCTGCAGGCTGATCTCGAGAGGTTGAAACCTCTTGCTTCTCGTTTTAACTCCCAGTTTAACTTGAACTTGGCCGATCCTGAACAAACAAAGGATTATCTCCGTTTCCTGTCCGATTGGAAGGAAACGGCAACCAAAGGCTTTTTCATGACAAACTTGTCATCAGTCTTCATAAAAGTCAGACCCCATGCACCGAGAAGTCAAAATGGAGTCCAATAAAAGGAGGAATAAATCGTGCCGCTGGAAGCCCCTTAAAAAAACCCTCATCTCCTCAGTTTCTATGAGATAACAAAGGTTTGGGCTGATAAGATAAACAGCTGTGCATTCAAACGCATCCCACATGGCTCATATTTAATTTTAGCATAGCGAGAGCGTGAAGCAGGAGTGATATCTTATTTACAAAGGGTGAAATTCTCTGTCGGGCTCCAACATGTGATTCCAATTGAACCTTCATGGTCTCCTGGACATATTGAGACATTGGCGTCCACAGAGGTGGGAGATGGATGGCTAAAGTACATGACCGTGCGATGAGAGGTGAGAGGGGAGAAACGTGGAGGAGAGAAAAGTGAAAGAAGAGAACGGAGGGAAAGGGGAAGACAAACGAGGCGCGAAGACGACTTTGATGAAGACGTCTTTGCGGTCGGAGGACTGTGACGTCACAGGGACAGGTGGACGAGCCAGACTGATCTGTGTGCGACGGGGGTGAAGACGAGGTCACGGGAGACGGCGCAGGCATGTGTACACGTCGCCCTCGCTCGTGTCGTGGTCGCCTGATGTGCAGCGGACGCCGAGCGACTGTGAATCAGATCCTGTGAGACAAAAGTCTCAGCCAATCAAATCACGTCTAGAGTTTAAAGGTCAATAAAGAGACTTTTTTAATCATGTGTGAATCTGAAGTCACAAAATATCCACTTTGATCCTGAGGGAGCGCGACACAGGGTTCCCACACCTCGGTCGACATCACATTCAAGGACAGAATGTGCTGACTCAGCTTAAGACGGTCCACGATGGCTCAAAGTCCGTCTTTGTCTTTTGTCTTTGGTGAGACAGAGATTTCCCAGACCTCACGTCGTCTTTCTCTCTCTCTTCCTTAACTTTACTCGCTCATCGTTCTGCACGGGATCTCACGTCGGCGGCGGAGAGAGAGACACAGTGGACAGCGAGTCGCGATGTCTCCACGTCTGTCCCAGCGCAGCGGGTGACGTCATAAAAATAAAAAGCTGTGAAAAGACACTTCCTGTATGAGCATTTCTGCAGGACACTAAACGCGTCTTGTTGTATTTGTTTACTCGCAATAGTCCAAACATTTGTCCTCCATGATAACGGGACAGTGACGAGGACATGAAGCGTAACAACGGCTTCTTCACCGTTGATGCTGATCAACACTCTGGTCCTCGACCAATGTGGAAGCAATAATGTAACAGCTGTTTGACTCTCATCCAAAAACAGAACAGAGAGAGAGGAGGTGGAAGAGATGAAGGCAACAGATAAGACGGAGTGCTACCTGCAGCGTATGAGGGAGGAGAATGGAGAGGAGGAGGAGGAGGAGGAGAAGAAAGGAGTGAAGGTGAAGATTTAAGAGTCCCAGTCTCCCCTAAATCAGCTCAGTGTACTCCATGTTGTTATTCCTGGGCGTCACGGCTGAGGAATACATGTTTATAATTTGTGTTATGACTTACTTGAAATTATGAGTGTGGAGAGTCAGTGGGACAGAAACAGATGCGTCGACGCGATGCCCGAGGGAACCATCAATACTGTCTGCCCCCGAGTGTGTGTGCGTGTGTGTGTGTGTGTGTGTGTGATGCAGAGAACACGGGGAGCCCGACTCATATGCGTTCCCAGGACATCCATTACGGCTGCGTCTCGTTTGTGATCATGGATTTCCAGCACTTAAGAGTCCGGCTCTGCAGAAACATTCCACGGGTGTTTTTATGGCCGGTCCTTGATTGTAAGTGTGTGAAGGTGCGGCACAAAGCCGGGGGCCCCTCTGGCTGGGGCACTTCTGGAGGCCTGCGGTGAGAGCATGCAGAGGACATGAGAATGGGGCATGGTTGAGTGACACTATTATTTATGGCCGCGGAGGACTGTGTTATTTACAACTGAGGAGGGAAACGTCTATTTCCAACATGAAACACATGCTCCGCTAATCTCAGTGCAAAGCCCGTTTGAGATGTTGAATCTGTTTTTTAACTCCAAATGTGGGTTAAATGCATTTTTATAAGCTCCCACTTCTGGCTAACTTGAGTGGGATTAGCTCCATGCTAACCTGTAATAGCTAACCTGCAGCCACATGCCAGATTAACGTGCTGCCCTGCTTCTGTCTGTTTGCCAGATTAAAACTCTGTATCTGTCTATAACTGTAGGATTTATTCACATTCTTACGGAACGAAACTATGCTTGTTTGGGTTTTGACATCAAATGTTGAGATGATAAAAACCATATAACCAGCAGCCACATGCCAGGTTTACCACCCTGGATTAAATCCTGCATCTGTCTTAATCTGTAAAGTAGGGTTTCATCCGCACTCTTCATAAGCAAAACCTTTGGAAATCCACATCAACTCCAATATTCCTGACAAGCAGTTCCATGCTAATCCTGCCCTTCAGACAGGAATGCTACACTTAGCATGCTAACAGTGAGCCTTGAAACAACCACAACACTAATCCATGTTGAAATAATCTACATGTATTATAAGTGAATTTTTATAAGCCACCGTTTTTATGTGGCTATCTTGGGTGTGGGTTAGCTTCAAGCTAAACTTGAATTCTGTATCCATCCAAATCTGTAGAGTAGGATTTAAAGTGTGTATACTGCACTTGTTTGGGAGTTTACATCATCTCCAATATTCCCGCTGAGCAGTTACCATGTTGAAATAATCTGCATTTTAACTCTAAATGTGTTTTAAGTGCATTTTTATGAGCTATTAGCTAAACGCTAACCTGTAACAGCTACATGCCAGATTACGGTACTTCTTCGTTCTTCTGCTTCCTTCCCCAGATTAAGTTCTGTATCTATCTTAATTTTTTAGCGTCCTCCATGAATAAAATGTGTCTATGCTACACTTGTGTTTGAGAATCCATGTCAACTCCAATAATCCCGCTGAGCAGTTACACGCTAATCCCACACTTCAGTCAGGAATGCTGGACTGTACATGCTAACGTTGAAGCCGCGCTTCCCGAGGAAAACCCACGGCAGCAGATGCTTCCACCAGAGTTTGGCCAGGTTGTGTGTGTTTTCACTTTGCTAATAAAATATACAACCCACTTACACAGAGAGCTCAGACTGGTGGTGGTGGGAGGGGAGGAGGAGGGAGGAGTTTAATTGAAAGAGTATGCATCAGTTTTTACAGCAACAAGGGGGAAAATACGAGGGGACAAAAATCAACAAATCTGCCAAAACTAGCCAAATGTTTAGAGTGGGAGCAGGAACGAGGAGAGATGGCTGACTGCTCCCAGCAGAGATGAGCCGGACCAGACCAGACCAGACCACCACCACATTCCAGAGTCCAGACAAATGAGATGAAGAGAACTTTCAAACCTTCTGTCAAAACTTCCACTCGGGCAACGGCAACATCCATAATCATAGTGTAAATAAAATAAATGTGATTTAAATTTATTATGATATCATGTTTAAAGTGATTATTCAACATTCCGGGAAAACATGTTACACGTCTGTCTTCTGTCCAAGACGTGAGATAAGGAGATTCACGTTAATCCCGCTCAGAGTTCGCTAAAAAGAGCGGATTTATGTCGGAGACATGTAAACACAGGTGACAGGTGGCTCGACCTCTGTCTTACGTGACCTTGTTAAAGCTCCGCCTCCTTCGTCAAATATTGTAGTTTTGCCTTTTGATGTTAAAACCAAAGGGGATCAGAGACAAGACAAGTGGACGGGACATAACTCATCAGTGTTTATACAGAGGCCTTAGTGCTGCTTCTTAACACACTTCATATGTGTGTGTGTTTGTGTATCTGTATCAATATCTCTGTGGGGACATTTTGTCTGGGCCCCACAACTGAAAAGGCCTTGTTCAGGGTAAGACCTGGTTTAAGGATTGGGTTTAGGTTCAGTTAAGGATTAGAGAATGCATTCTGTCTGTGATGTGTCCTCACTGAGACATAAAGACCAGTGTGTGTGTGTTGGTACAGTAGTGTGTTCTTCACTGTGACCCTCACCTCGCTCTCTCAGATGACAAGGAACTGTAAACAGTCCAGCTGCTGTATATCACTGTGTCTGTGTGTGTCTGTGTGTCTGTCTGTGTGTGTGTGTGTCTGTGTTTGTATGTCTGTGTGTGTATGTGTGTGTGTGTGTGTCTGTCTGTGTGTGTGTGTGTGTGTGTGTGTGTCTGTGTTTGTATGTCTGTGTGTGTGTGTCTGTGTTTGTGTGTCTGTGTGTGTCTGTGTTTGTGTGTCTGTGTCTCTGTGTGTCTGTGTGTCTGTGTGTCATCGTCATCCTCACCATCATCACCATCACCACCACCATCACCACCATCATCACTATCATCATAATCTTCACCATCATCGTCACTATCGTCACCATCATCACTATCATCATCATCACCATCATCACTATCATCATCACCACCATCATCATCATCATCATCACTATCATCACCATCATCACTATCACAATCATCATCATCATCACCATCATCACTATCACAATCACCATCACCATCATCATCATCACCATCATCACTAGCACTATCACTATCACAATCACCATCACCATCGTCATCATCATCATCATCACCACCACCACCATCATCATCATCATGGTGGCGCTGCTCAAATGAAAGATGTTCCATCCACGCCTTTATGACCTTTGACCTTTCTCTATGTTGTGAATAAAGAGAGGAAATCCTGCCCTTTTAACGTCAGTGAAACCATGACTAACGTGAACGTGAAGAGGAGCATGAACAGGAGAACAAACTCCTTCTGCGCTGCATCACTTGAAAGGAAGGAGGACGTGTGTTTTTGTCGGGTTAAAATATCCTCTCCATATAATAGCATCATCATCACCAGGTCATCATCATCATCATCACCACCACCACCATCATCATCATCATGGTGGCGCTGCTCAAATGAAAGATGTTCCATCCACGCCTTTATGACCTTTGACCTTTCTCTATGTTGTGAATAAAGAGAGGAAATCCTGCCCTTTTAACGTCAGTGAAACCATGACTAACGTGAACGTGAAGAGGAGCATGAACAGGAGAACAAACTCCTTCTGCGCTGCATCACTTGAAAGGAAGGAGGACGTGTGTTTTTGTCGGGTTAAAATATCCTCTCCATATAATAGCAGGTCTGTCTGTCCTCATTCCATCTCTCTGTCTGTCCCTCCTTTCTTCCACTGATCAAAGAGCCGAGCGTCATCTCATCTGAGGAGAAACACCTTGGACTTGGACCTCTCTATCATTCTCTATGTGGCTCCTCCTCCTCCTCCGCCCTGTACTCACTGCAGAGTGAGGCTAAATATTAAGTTCAAGGAGGTTATGCAAACACGTCCAAACAGCCATCCTGAGTATTACCCTCAACCCTTCAATTACCCGCCTCGCTTTCCTCTCTCTCTCTCTGTCTCTCTCTCTGTCTCTCTGTCTCTCTGTCTCTCTCTGTCTCTCTCTCTGTCTCTCTCTGTCTCTCTCTAACTGTAGCCTGGAAACACAGCACACACTCGTGACACTGGGGCCAGAAAAAAAGTCTTAAAATATCAGGGGCACAGAGTACAACACGGTGGCGGACTCACATACACACTCACATACACACACACAGAAAAACGCGATCCCAAAATACACACACACCGATGAAAGACGGGTCCAGAAAGCTGTATTTTCTGTGCTCCAAATGCAGGGCCTGGCGGTCGACCACAGCCGAACCACAGCCGACATGCGGTGGAATGAGAGGCCGCCGCACTCACTTCCCTTAAAGGAGCCTGAGTAACACACACGCACACACACACACGTACAGGCGATAGCAGAACAACACACACACACACGTACAGGCGATAGCAGAACAACACACGCACACACACACTCTCACATGTTCAGCACTTTCCTGGAGAGCGCTGTCATGACGATGGGAGTCCATGTTTAAAACTTGGTTTGAGGCGAAGGGACAAATCTGCATGGGCTGTTTCCCACAATGCTTTGCCAGACAATTACACAACCTAATCAATGTGGTTACTACGGCACAGCGAGGAAGCTGCTGCTGCTGCTGCTGCTGCTGCTGCTGATCCGTTGGCCTTGCATTGGCACCGCTCTTCAGAATTATAGCTTTCCTTGGAGTGCGGCCTTGTCGATTTCCCGTCAGCGTGTAAAGGACACCCGGGGTCACACTAACATTCACCCCACACTCCGTCAGCCAATCACAGCGATCTCCAATCACAGCCGCATGAGCTCAGCTGTTAAAAAAGCTGCGTATCTGGAAAACTACACAGAATGTGTTGTGTGTCTTTCCAGCTCAGAGCTCTGTTTCTGTCACAGAGCGAAACCTGAACCGTAACTAAATAACGAAGGATGGGGGGGGCGGGGGGTTCGCTCTCTGTAAGCAAAACATGGTTTTAAAATGTAATTATGTCGTGTAAACGTTTTTCACAGTTACTATGACATGAATCCCTAAACAATGTGCTAAAAAATGTAATGGGAGAGATTGTGCCACGCTCTGCGCACCTGTCGCACTTCAGTGAAATATTATAAACCACAAAGTAAAAGTATTCAATGGGTTTGTCCAGTAAATGTTACTGTTTCACACAGTGGGAGGAGTCAGATTTGCAACGAGAGTAAATGTCACGTCAGCGATGACATGATGAACTCCTCATGTCGTCATATTAAACTCCTCATGTCGAAGCTGCATATTACAAACGACCATGTTTGTGGTACAACATGGAAGATTCCACTGAAGAAGACAAAGGAAGTAAACAAGCTGCATCCATCCATCGCCCAGGGGCGTGGCAGGGCAGGGCGGGGCAGGGCGGGGCGGGGCGTGTAAGAAGCTGACAGTGATGTTGACGTAAAGTGATAGTCCAGGTTTTTCTGAAGTCTTGACACAGAAACCACGATGATCCCTTCAGACAACTGAACTCACTCTGCCACACCAAAGTCCACGGAGAACATCAGTGTTTGAATCCCGTTAAAGACCTGACCGCTTCCCAAACCATGACAGTCGTCATCATCGCCGTCTTCTCCTGATTTCTGCCAGAAACACGAGCGCTGAAAAATAATAACGCTGTTTCATTTCAGGAAAATACCTTTGACCGAACGTCACGGGGAAACAGATCAGACGCGTGGGAATGTACATTTTTTGGAGACTGTTGCTCTCTCTCTCTCTCACACACACACACACACACACACACACACACACAGAGATCATCCAGGTCTGGACAGGTGAGATCAGTGTGCTGATTAGAGGAGCTGGATCCAGGTCTGGACAGGTCTGCTGTATATTTAAACAGATCAGTGAGGATCATGTGATCAAAGAGTGACATGATTACTACTTGGCCTTTTGATTAATTAAAACACACACACACACACACACACCACAAATATGTGTGTGAGCACATTCACACACCGATAAATGAAAGAGAGCAATTTGAACCATAATAGACAGTGAGCTCCACACACACACACACACACACACACTGTGCATCAGCGCTCGCCGTGAATTCCCGATAGAGACGTAGACGTGCGCTTGTAAAGTCTGCTCGTGAATGAGCGTCCGCGTCAAAGCGTTTGGCTGCATGTGCTTGTTCAGCGCTCGCCGTGAATTCCCGATAGAGACGTAGACGTGCGCTTGTAAAGTCTGCTCGTGAATGAGCGTCCGCGTCAAAGCCCTCACACGTCTGTCACGCTGGAATTTCTGGTTCATAGAAAGTGTGCGTTTATAAAATCTTTTACAAGAGCATGAACATTTCAGGCTCCAGTTGTGTTAAACCACCGCGTGTGTGTGTGTGTGTGTGTGTGTGTGTGTGTGTGTGTGTGTGTGTGTGTGTGTGTGTGTGTGTGTAAACGCCTTGTAATCAACGCAGGGGGAAAAAAGCATGATTGCTCTTACATGGGTCACTAACATCTATTATATGTTCTATAGATAAGGAAGCTCGCTCCCACTCATCCACACAACTGCCAGCTAATGTATATATATGTGTATATATATATATATGTGTATATATAAGTGTATATACACACTGTATATACTGTCTGCTTTGTTCTGCCAACAGCAAACTGAAGTTCACTCTCCCACACCAAAGTCCAGAGAGAAAATCAATGATGCAGAGGACCAGCAGCTCCTGTGTCCCCGTGAGCTAAAATCACTGGTTTAATCTGTGGACTTTGGTGTGGGAGAGTGACTTCATCTCCTCCTCTCATGCCTTCATCGCCTTCTCTCATGCTTTCATCTCCTTCATCGCCTCTCATGCTTTTCATCTCCTCCTCTCATGCATTCTCTCACTTTCATCATGCTTTCATTTCTCCTCTACTCCAGCCCTCTCATGCTTTCATCATGCTCTCCTCTCATGCTTTCATCATGCACTCATCTCCATTCATCGCCTCATGCTTTCATGTCTCATGCTTTCATCTCCTCATGCCTTCATCCCCTCTCATGCTTTCATCTCTCTCTCATGCTTTCATCTCCTCCCTCTCATGCTTTCATTTCCTCCTCTCGCCATCGCCTCCCTCTCATGCTTTCATCTCCTCCTCTCATGCTTTCCTCCTCTCGCTTTCATGCCTCCTCTCATGCTTTCTCTTCTCCTCTCATGCTTTCATCTTCTCCTCTCATGCTTTCATCTCCTCCTCTTATCTTTCAGCCTCCTCTCATGCTTTCATCTCCTCCTCTCATGCTTTCATCGCTTTCTCCTCTCATGCTTTCATCTCCTCCTCTCATGCTTTCATCTCCTCCTGCAGCTTCTTCTGCCACAGAGAGAACGAAGGTGAGCATCGTTACTGAGACCTCTGAGGTCCAGAAGATCCACAACACAACACAACACATGAACACAACACATGAACCCCACACACAAACACTCAAACAATCAACAAAGGAGTTTGTTGGTCTTTAATCTGCAGTTGTGAAACACGGACACGTGGACATGTCTGTTCATCCAGGAAACTGAGACACTCTGGACTCATAGTTTAGTCCTGTGTTTTATTCCAGAGTGATTTTTTTCACTAATTCACAAACTTTCAAGGACTTCAAGGACCAGTGTGAACCCTGACTGCAGCATTCAGAGTGGTGTTCCTGCGTCTGAAGACATTTCTGGAAATTATGCGTTTTTAAGATAAAAAGAGAGAAAAGTGTGAAAGTTGTGTTTTTTTTTTCGCGCGGACGAAGTTTCTGTGTCTGATAAACAAAGATCGCGATTGAAACAACGCAGCGCCATTGTTTTATTACCCAGTGTTTGCCTGAGGTGTTGTGTTACTGAAGTCCTCAACACCATACAACAGCCCTGTGTGTGTGTGTGTGTGTGTGTGTGTGTGTGTGTGTGTGTGTGTGTGCGCTCTGGCAGTGTCTCCCCTGTGACTGGTTATATTGGACATGCTCAAACAAAGCTAAACACACAACAGGAGCCGCAAGCAATTAGAGCTGCCATGAAGCATAACTGCTCCACGAACAATCTGTGTGTGTGCGCGTGTGTGTGCGTGTGTGCGTGTGTGTGCGTGCGTGTGTGTGCGTGGTAACCATGTCAGTGAGAACCTCAGTGGGCACAAACATCACTGCTCACACTTTATATAAATATCTTCTCAAAAGTCCCAAACTGTCCCTTAAAGTCACCTTTAAGGGACTTTACAGCAGATAATAAATAAGATACAGAGCAGCAGCAGTTACAGCAGCAGCAGTGACAGCAGCAGCAGCAGTGACAGCAGCAGCAGCAGCAGCAGTGACTCTGACTGAGTCCTGCAGTGCAAACACAGCACAGATGTGTTTTAAATCAATCCAAGAAAAATGACTAAACTCAGTCTTTCTTATCCTGCTCTCACATAATTCTGCTTCTCTCTCGTCTCTTTAGCCTTTCGTCACTGAGCACCTCAGAAGGTAGAGACTGTGTCTCTGTCTCAGTGTCTCTGTCTCTCTGTGTCTGTGTGTGTGTCTCGTGTGTGTGTGTGTGTGTAGAGGGTGGCACTACATCTGTAACAGTTGTGTAAAGCTAACGTCTGCCATGTGGCCAGAAAACAGATTCCTAAATTCTTCTTCATGTCACTGCGGTCACACTGTGTCACTTCAGTACACTCAAAGCGTGAACATTCACCTTTATTTATTTATTTATTTATTCATTTATGTATGTATTTATTCATTCATTCATTCATTTATTTATTTAGTTATTGATTGATTGATTGATTGATTGAAGGTGTCAGCGTCGTCCCAGGTGATGAAAGCAGGCTGAGTGAAGTGAAGACGCGGCTGCCCGTGTGAACAAGAGAAAACAGACGAACAAAAGCTTAACTCAACCAGACAACGACAATGTGTTTTCCACTCTTGACGTTAAGCAGCTTTTTTCTGACAGCTCATCAAAGTCGAGCAAATCACAGATTTTTAGCTTGAATAAAACCCCAGGAGCTGCTGCTCACTGTTGCCTCGTGTGGTCACTTTGTGTCACTGTGTCACAGTGAAGGTTCTCAAACACTGAAGTGACAAAATAAGACATTTGAACTTAGTGATGGAGGCAGCAGTGGATCAACAACAGAGTGTGTGTTTGTGTGTGTGGGAGAGTGAGTGGTTTACAAAGAGTCTCATGGTAAGATATTATAGACTTTATTAGATGAGGCTTTTATTAAGTGGCTAAAGCACAAGATTCACATGATGGAGGTTGTTGTTATTGTTGTTATCATTATTATTATTGTTATTATTATTGTTGTTTTTATTGTTTTTATTATCATCATCATTATTATTATTGTTGTTGTTATTGTTATTATTGTTGTTGTTGTTATTGTTGTTGTTGTTATTATTGTTATTATTATTGCTCCTGTAAAGTAATACGCACGCGCACATGTTCACATTGATGAGACCATTATTTTCAAACTCCAAATGTTTCATAGAAATAATATTTCTGGTATGTCATGCAATAATTAGAGTCATGTAATAATAAGTAATGTGGTGTTGGAAGGATATATTATATAGCAGTTGGCATTAAATGTAATTTACAGAGTAACCTGGAGAGGATCCGTGTCAGAACCCTGTCCTCTAGCTACTGGGGTCCCTCAGGGTTCTGTCTTGGGCCCTCTCCTCTTCTCTCTATACACCAACTCTCTTGGTTCGGTTATTCGCTCTCATGGTTTTTCCTATCACAGCTACGCCGACGACACCCAACTCATTCTCTCTTTTCCCAGCTCCGACACACATGTAGCAGAACGGATCTCCGCTTGTCTGACCGACATCTCTCAGTGGATGTCTGACCATCACCTGAAACTCAATCTCGACAAGACTGAGTTTCTTTTCCTCCCAGGAAAGGGCTCTCCCACCACAGACCTAACCATCACCCTCAACAACTCTGTGGTAACTCCTTCTCACACCGCAAGGAACCTGGGTGTGACACTTGACGACCATCTCTCCCTCACTGCCAACATTGCTGCAACAGCTGGATCTTGCAGATACATGTTGCACAACATCAGAAGGATTCGGCCTCTTCTAACCCAGAAGGCGGCACAGGTTCTGGTCCAGGCTCTTGTCATCTCACGCTTGGATTACTGCAACTCCCTCCTGGCTGGTCTCCCTGCGTGTGCCATACGACCTCTGCAGCTCATCCAGAATGCAGCAGCTCGACTGGTCTTCAACTTACCAAAGTTCTCCCACACTACACCGCTCCTCCGCTCCCTTCACTGGCTTCCTGTAGCTGCTCGCATCCGCTTCAAGACTCTAGTGCTTGCGTTCCATGCTACAAACAGATCCGGTCCAGCCTACATCCAGGACATGATCAAAACCTACACCCCAGCCCGCCCACTCCGCTCTGCATCGGATCGCAGAGGCATTTGCAGAACTCGAGACTGTTCACTGTCCTCGCTCCCAAATGGTGGAACGAGCTCCCCACCGTCATCCCGACAGCGGAAAGCCTCCACATCTTCCACCACCGACTAAAAACACATTTCTTCCGACTCTACCTCGACTAAGACGACCAAAAACTTGCTTATACATCGCACTTATGACTAGCACTTCACAGTTTGGCTTACTTGAAGCTCTTACTTACTTCTAGCTCTTATTTGTACCCAAATGTTTAAATGCACTTATTACAGAGTAACCTGGAGAGGATAAAAGCTTTTTGGATAAATGCGTCTGCTAAATGACATGTAATGTAATGTAGTGTAATTCAAAGTGGGATTAAAGGGGATGAAATGTGATTTAGAAAACCCCGGCAGAGCTCTGAGACCAGGATATGGGGACCTTGACCTCACAGGTTTAAGACCTGGTTTTAAGGTTAGGGTTTGGCACTAAGTTGTGAAGGTTAAGGGACAAAGAGTACATTATGTCTGTGATGTGTCCTCACTAAGACATAAAAACAAGTTTGTGTGTGTGTGTGTGCACTTGCTCATCACTTTGTGAGCATGTCAGACGACTGCATACCTCACTGTGTTTGTCCTGTACACACACACACACACACACACATGTTCTTTATGGGCTGGCTAATGGAGGCGAGCTCTTCCTGCCTCTGTGATGTGGTTGACTGTTGTTTGATGTGCGCAGGAATCCTGCAGGAGATTCACCCCGAGCTGATGTTATCACATAAAAGCCCTCACCATGGAAGAAGAAGACACTCCACTCTCTTCTTTATTTCTTTTTTAACTTAATAGAGATCCATGAGGCCACATGCATGCACACACACACACACACACGCACACACACACACACACGCACACCATTTCTCTAATTCAATGGAGTGTGTAACCCAAGGCCAAACACACACATTTGATTTCAGTCAGTGCTGAACCCGTAGACCTGTGGCTGGAATGGATCACAGACATGTCAGTGTGTGTGTGTGTGTGTGTGTGTGTGTGTGTGTTTAATATATTTTTGTTATTGCTGTTTTGATTCCACCACTAAACGATATCACGTGTGAAGTCTGTATATTTAAGACGTACACATTTAAGTGCACCTGCTCAGTCTCTGCGGGTTGGAATTAATGTGTGTGTGTACTTGTATTCATATCTTTGTGAGGTCCAAAAACATAAACACCATTTGTGGGGACATTTTTCTCTGGGTCCCACGACTGTGGTTTTAGGGTTAGGTTAAGGGTAAAGTAAGCGGCGGTTAGGGTTAGACTTATCTGTAATCTGGATCAGATCCAGATGAAACTCAGTGGAATGTTGGAGTTCCTCATCGATCAGATCCATGAACGTTTTACAGTTTCGCTGATCATGAGATTATGGAATTTTCTGAAAATCGGATCAATGTTTGTGACGTCATCAGTGAGTCGACTCTTCCCTGAACTGAACAAAAACACAAGCGTGCAGATAAACCCACAGGAAGTTGTTTAATAGATGGAGGCAAAATCCCAAAAAAATGAAGTTCTACTGCTCACAACACCCGGGCGATGAGCAGTTGTCTCCACCCGCCCCTGCTCTGCTGCTGTATACACACAAACGCTCCCTCAGACAGGCCTGACCGCTTCGCCTGTATTCAAGTGAGGAAAACAAATTCAAAAAGTCGACGAGGAACTCTCTTCTCAAAGGGAAACGTCACAGTTTAGATCATAAAATCAACTATTTAAATCATTGACTTTTGTGAATTTGTTTGTAAAAGAGAGCGAGAGAGAAAAAGCCAGGTGGTCTGTGGTTTGTGGGCAGGATTGTCTGACATGTGATTCACCAAACCAGTAACTGAATAAACCAGAAAACCATGTCCAGATTAATCACTGATGAAAATAATCACCAGCTGCAGCCGCGGCGGCCGTGGATGATGCCGTTCCCCCGCTGGTCGTCGTGGGCGTGGTCTCAATGTTGCTCGTTAAAAGGACACATCAGCATATTGCGGCGATCCTCTGATCCCCGACTTAAACGACTCCAGACATAAACACTCGCGTCGCTCACATGGAGTGAGTCATGAATGGCCACATACACACTGTCGTAACTGAGCATTGTCTGTGCTCGCTGCTGTTTGTGTTTGTGTAGCGGTGAGCGGTCCTGTTCTCTGCGCAGTCCGCGCGCCCACATGAAGGCTCGCCGCCGTCTCACTGAGGCCCACTTTAAAGACGAGGGACTCGCGCGGATTAAGCTGCGGTCGCGCATATGAATAGATGTGACGCTCGCGTTTCATTTCCCTGCTTTGCTTCTCTCTTCACTGCCGTCTGCTTTGCTTTGTCTTGGACGTCAACTACGATATTGTAAAAATAAGACAACACTTTTATTGCGCAGTCATGAAAGTTTACAGCGTCTGTGGTGCATGTGAGTTGTAATTTCTGTCCACAAACAAATAAGACAAATGTCGTTTTTGGTTTTATGAGATTTTTGGATTCCTGGTGGTGAGCGAAACTCCAGTGACCTCTTTTTCTTTTCCTCTCTCTTCTCAGTTATCTTTATTTTTAGGGACCTAGTGTTGACCCGAGCGAGGACACAATGAAAACTGTTTCTTCTTCTTCAGAAACATTAAAAACTCACTTATGGACAGAAAGATTCTTCAGAACCATAACCAGGCGTATAACCAGAGTAAAATAGTACTGGTCTGGGTGGAGCTACACCGACTCCACCCACAACAACAAAAAAAAACGTCAGTCCCTTGCCTCTGGTGTTTCTCGGGCCCAGCCCACACTCCGCCTACCAAGCAAGCCACTCCCAGGGTTTTACCATTCCATTCCAAACCGAACCATGATGGGAACACGGCATAATCATGGGTGTGGCAAAAAGCATTGACCACGCCCCTTAACCTAAAGCCACAGTCATGTCCAAACGTGCAGCTGAAGCCTCATTCAGACAGGATTAGATTCTCGTGTGTGTAAATATTCTCTCGGTTTACACTCGGTGGTCGGACAATTCTGTGCAAACTCTCGTGTTTCCGGTATAAGAAGAATATTAATATGTAAAATGACTCCCATCCATAAAAAGCTTAAATCTCTCTGTACTTTAATAAACTTCTCTTGGACATTTGATCTCTCGTTCGTAAAATCTCAAAGATAATCTGACAAACGTTAGATATTTCCGATTGTTTTGATGATTACAATAATTATAAGAACCTTGCCAGATGTTGCCGTGGAAACGGACAGCGACTCCAAGCCTGTGTCAACTGTCGCTCCAAAACTCAGCATCCAATCAGCAGGCAGCTTCACAAGCCCCGCCCATGGTCAGAATCTCAAAGAACAAGTTTGGAGCACAAACACAAAAGAGGCGGAGCAAGCGGAATTCTGATCACTGCAAAGAAAAAGTGTATTTTTGAATATTATGGTTCTTAAAAAGTGCTGTTTGATAATCTAATCTAATCTAATTCCACAGCCAAATAATCTCAATAACACGTAAAATAACACAGCGGCGAGACGCAGGTTAAACAGAATCATTAAACATTACCACACTACAGACATCTGAACAACAATACTCTGCTAAAGTCACAGCACCACCTAGTGGAGACGGGAAATCGCATGTTTCCACCTTTGATATACGAGTGGCTCTGTTTTAGACGAGGGCGCGAGGGGCCCGCGCTGCGCTGCCTGCAACCCGAGTCTTTTTATTCTCTTTCCATCCTTCATCTTTCATTTCCTCTCCCTCCGCTGTTCCTCTCATTCCTTCTTCTCCAGCACTAAACTCTGAATACCCACCGGCCCCCGAGAGAGCAGTCATGTTTCCAATATGTCTCCATTTAGCAGAGACCAAATGAACAAGCGCGGGGGCCAAAACAAGAGCAGGGGAAAATCATCACATCGCCACTGGCACAAGCTGCTTATCTTTCACTGCTCTTCACACACACACACACACAGATATTCATGTATGCACATGTTGTTCTTTGCACACAAACACACATCAGCGAGTACTGAACACACTCTCATCAAAACTCGCTTGGGCTGTTTCCTGCCACTGCCGAGAAGTACATAATGATAATTACAGTTTGGGTCGACATCCCTGAATTAACCAGATTAGACACACACACACACACACACACACACACACAGCAGATCCAGAAGTGCCAGGGGGGCTCATTGCTGTGGTGAATGCTGACTTGACATGCAGCAGCAGCAGCAACATCAGCAGCAGCAGCGGCGGCAGCAGCAGCATCAGCAGCAGCGTTGAAGCAGCCCTGGTGCTGGGAAGTGGTCCACTCCACTATTGTTCTCGATTAAAACCTCCTGGGAACCGAGAAGGTTCAATAAAAGTCCATGAAACACCCGCGGAGTCGGAGCTCTCGCTCAAGTCTTTAAGTAACAACACCTCACTGTGATCGGTGGGAACTGGGAGAGAATGTGTAGGAGGTAAAAGTCCTTAACACATTTAAGAGGGTTCTGATGAGCAGCAGCTGACAGTCTATGATCTCTTAACAATAGTTTGTCTTCTCCTATACAAAAGTCCATAGAGAAAAAGAGCAATTTAAGCTCCCAGAACACCAGGAGCCGCTGCTCTACTGCTGCCTCGCTCGGTACGTCACTGTCACAGAGGTCGATGTGATCAAAGCATTTCAAATGCAGAAAAGACAAAAGAACACAATGAGAACTTGATGATGAAGCAGCAGAGAATCAACAACTCCTGTGTGCTGTGATTTTAAAATCACTGATTTTCTCTATGAGGTTTGGCGTGGGAGAGTGAGTGTTCACAGATAAAGTTATAGATTAGGTCAATATACTATATATACATATATATATATATAGATGAATTCATAGCTCCTCCTCCTTGTGGGCGGAGTCATCATCTCACTGTGATGACATGGTTTTCTCCGCGCCACAAACACTGACTTGTAAAGCAGTTGTTTTGGGTGTAAGTGAATCATTAGAATCATTAGAATCATTAGTTCAGATGAGTTGACAGAATGGTTCGGTCCTGCAGACACTGCAGTGACCGTGGTGACGATGGTGCTGCCTCTGTTCAACACATTTGTTAAATGTTGCAGATGAAGTTTAGTTAACACTGATCTACAGTGTTGTTGTTGCTTTGACGTGGCGCTCATGACTCTTCAGGGACGAACCTCGTCACAACAGGAAGTAAAAAAAAACAAAAACAGAGCTACCAGGTTCTATCACTGATGGAGAAGAAGAAAAATACGAGTCGAGCTGGAACGGAGTGACACAGGAAAGTATTCACTGTGATAAAGAACGACAGGAAGATCTGACCAGAGAAGCAACAGGAGCCGGAGCTCAGGTGTGTGTGTGTGTGTGTGTGAACCACAGAGGCTCAGAGGTGTTTACAGTGTGTGAATAGATGCCAGTAAGTCCCACTGACTCACTCGTGTGGGTAAACCAGCGTTTCATGTGCCCACAGTGGTAAAGCATGAGGGCATTTCACCAAGCCACTGTTTTCATGATCTGTTTTATAACTCCACATATTACACACTGCTGCTGCTGCTGCTGATCACAGTCTTTAACCCTTTCTCCCATCTGTCTCTGCTACTGTCTGTCTGCCTGTCTGTCTGTTGCTATGTCCACCAAGGAAGTTCATGTTTTCATCTGTAAGTGTGTGGTGTGCGATCACCTGAGTAAGGAAAACTGTCAAATATATATCATGTCAAAACTCATCATAATTTGGTTTGTGTATGCGGGATCAGACACATTTCATCCCGATATAATCCAGATTATGGGTTTGGTAATAGTGTTTAAGCCTTAGTGTACTTCATTATTATTAATAAATAAGTTTGTTTTTTGGCCAGTTTTTCTTACAAAACAAAAACAACTAAAGCACAGGTGTCGTCAGAATATCTGCCTGAAAATGTTAATGATCTATAATCAGACTCAGACTGACTGACAGTAAACGCCTCTTTGATTGACCCTCTCCACATCCCCTCATTCCACCGCTGACCCTGGGTGGAGGCCCCCCCACACACACACACACACAAACACAGAACTTCCAATCAATAGTCCTGAGATTTATAGAAGCTGTGAACTCTGTGTTAGTCTCCTCAGGGCCAATCAGATTAGGCTTTCAAGACTTCAACACCAGCCAAATGACACTAATTAGCTGTGTGTGTGTGTGTGTGTGTGTGTGTGTGAGACAGGGTTATAGTGCACCTCCTTCCTCAGGACCATTTCCTCTGATAGTAATTATTAGGTATGTGTGATAAATTCCAGACGCTCTCTCTCCTCCAAACGTCCACAGATAGAAAAAGACAAAGAGAGGGAGGTGCTAATGCCCACAGGAGGTTAAAGGGTTTTGTGAAGTGTGCTTGTATGAAGCAGTGACGAGTCCATCTGCACTGACCGCTGCGCCACCGTGTGCGTCCCCCTTAAGCACAGGCCAGGGAGGCGACATACTTAATAAGAGGCTCATCTCATAAAATATACACCAGTTTAAAAGTACACAACAGTTTAAAAAAATAACTTTAGTTCATAACTTCATGTCAGTGACACAAACGTACCACACGAGGCAGCAGGAGAGCAGCAGATTCAGTGTCCTTGCCAGATAAAAATCATAATTTTCTCTATGGGGTTTGGTGCAGGACAGAGAGATTCATAGACCTAACATGACGTGGATCTCTCCTTCGAGCGTTGAGTATCTCTGCTGCGAGCGGCGAGTATCTCTCCTGTGAGCGGCGAGTATCTCTGCTGTGAGCGGCGAGTATCTCTGCTGGGAGCGGCGAGTATCTCTGCTGCGAGCGGCGAGTATCTCTGCGATATATCTCTGCTGGATATCTCTGCGGTATCTCTGCGGTATCTCTGCGAGTATCTCTGCGTGGCGAGAATCTCTGCTGCAAGCGGGAATATCTCTGCGAGCATCTCTGCTGTGAGCGGCGAGTATCTCTGCGAGCATCGCTCCTGCGAGCGGCGAGTAGCTCTGCGAGCATCGCTCCTGCGAGTGGCGAGTATCTCTGCGAGCATCGCTCCTGCAAGCGGCGAGTATCTCTGCGAGCATCGCTCCTGCGAGCGGCGAGTATCTCTCCTGCGAGCGGCGAGTATCTCTCCTGCGAGCGGCGAGTATCTCTGCGAGCATCGCTCCTGCGAGCGGCGAGTATCTCTGCGAGCATCGCTCCTGCGAGCGGCGAGTATCTCTCCTGCGATCGGCGAGTACCTCTGCTGGGAGTGTGCATCTGTCAGGTTTCATAATGTCACACTGTAACGGTTCAGATGCAGTGGGTGGGCCGTCCACTGCCAAAAATCATAACGTGTACGTGAGCGCCAAAAAATTAATAAGTGGTGATAAAAGTGACCATAATTGATGTGAGAAGAGCCAAACGCTGAGTGAAGTGAGTTCAAAACGTGACCAGTCCAAGACAATAACATGAAATTTTATTTTTAAGTCACTGAAAACGGAATCAGACGAGTTTTTGGCTTTAACTTGTCGTTACGATGGTAAAAACAAATGATCGCACAGTAATGGTGAAAGGAAAATGACACCATCCATGTTTATAGGGATCTCATATACAGTAAGACTGTTATTCTACTGAGACGCAGTGAGGGATTTACGACACAGAGGAACCAAAACCACAACAATAAAGAGAGAAGCATCCACAGGCATTTATCAGTGCGGTCTGACAAAAACTCAACTCAACCTCATAAGAGAAAAGATGATCATTCCGCTGCCTTTAACTCTCGTCTTTACCAAAGTCAACTAATGTGGACAGAAAGCATGAAACTCTGGGACAAACACGTGTTTGTTGATTATCTTTCTTCAGTTTAAACGTCTGCGGTTCCGTTTCTCAAAAACAAAACGTTCCGTCAAAGTTTTACAAACTAAACAAACTTCCCTGAATTCCATGTCTTTGAGCTCTGAAACTGAATTTGAATGACGTCATTAGAAACTGAACGTATTGGTCTGAAAGAGTGTTGCAGGATGTAGTATTAAACTAAAGAAAATGTTTTTTTCAGTTGAAATAAAGTGGTAATATTATGAGAATAAAGTCATAATTATTATTCAAGCTTTTCTCCAGGTTTGTGAATTCTTCCCATACCATTCTTTTCCCTTCACAGTTTCATTGTGAGAATAATTGCAGGTCTGACAGCTCCTGGCACTTAGCTGAGGAATACTTAAGGTAATTAAAAGTATATTTTTATGGTCATTTTCCAAAACAAACCCTGAGTCAAACACAGCAGCAGAAAGTCACTGGAACTCATGGCAAAGTAGAAGGGAATCTGGCTTAGAACCAAAAGAGTTGTCAGTTTGGATCGGGGATAGGTCTAAGTCTGGAGAGCCTCACAGTTGCTTCACATACCCACTGTTAGTCCTAAAAAGAGTCCAGAACAGTAGAGGTTAGATTCAGATGAGCATAACAGGGAGACCAAAGTGGAACTGAAGTTCCTGCAGGAGACAGGTGAGCTAAACCTGTGCCTCTTCTGCCATATTTATTGATCTTCTGTTGTCTCTAATTGTATCCTCCGTTGTCTCCTCCTTCCTCTTTGGTGTTGTTTTCATGTTAGAACCACTTTCACTGCAGCTTGATCTCTGATTGACTGATGTAGTCACAGACTAAGATCAGATTTCCAGTCGGCTGAACGCTCAGATGCTTCAACGCATCTGAGGCATGTTGGCAAACCTCTCTCGCAGCATCTCTGAAGGTTCCCACAGCCAACGCTGATGTGGAGCTCGTGCCATCTGTGGACGTTTGTCTGCGGGTTGCTGGAGACTCCTCGGTCAAATGGAGCTGAAATTTATGAAACATGAACTCGGCGTGAGCTAAACGTGCCATAATCAGTCCAACAACGACCTCAGCACTCCATTCATGCAGTTCATGTTGTTCAGATCCAGGTAAAGTCTGACATTATACTGTGTTTATAAAGAGCTGCTGCTGCTAAACTACACTTTAGACAATCACCCATTTACACCCATCCACTCAAGTCATTACAGAGCTCCCCCTACAGTTTGGGAGTACATGTTTGTACGACACCATCCATCTATGAAAACTGAATCCCTCCCTTCACCTCTCCTGACCATGTGCACTTGTTTTTTAGCGAAGCCTAACACAATCCGTGTAGCCACGTCCATGTCCACCTCCACGTCCATGTCCACCTCCACGTCCATGTCCACCTCCATGTCCACCTCTGTGCCGCTGAGCCACCGTACTGTACTGACCACGACCTCACATGCGAGGATTTCCATGTGATGAAGCTCGTTATTGACAAAGAAGGAAAAAACCTCAAAGGAGACGGCGGAGAGGGCGGAGCCTGCCAAGGCCCTGACACAATAACACACCTACAGGCACGGCGGCCGACACACATGTGGAAGGTAAACACGCGTGTCAGAGGCCACGGGAGCACAGACAGATATGATGAATGGCTCCAGGTTCCCACGAGGCGACGCACACACAAACCTGCTCGCACGCTGATGTGTGGTCGACCCCGCCTCCTCACCGCAGCACAGAGAATCCCATTCACACACGGCACTGAGCCGCCGTGTCATTACCAATCACAACAATGGCACTGTAACACCATACGTGTGTGTGTGTGTGTGCGCTAAGTTCTAGCATATGATTGTAGCTGCACATGAGACTTTTCTCCACATGTGAATGTGTGTGTGTGTGTGCGTGTGTGTGTGTGTGTGTGTGTGTGGCCCATGCTCCTCAGAGAGAGATCACTGAATGGGGACATGACCTTGCCAGAGCTGCTGGGCTCTCTGTGTGTTTCGTCAGTGTAACCATGGCGACGGCGCTCTGCAGACAGCACGTCTACGTTGGGGATTTGGGAGTCATGATGTCACGACTGCTCTAAGCTTCATGACGCCACGCTTCGCCGCTGTAGCGGGCCCACGCTCGGTGGACGGCCGCGGGTTGGAGCCGAAGACGTTTCTCCTCCTGATCCACAGCCGTCCTGAAGGTCTTTCTCCAGCCTCTACTGTGGACTTGGTGGCTTAACTTTTAAAGAGCAAAACCTCTACACATTCCCCCGGTCTAGTTCTACTCGGCTCTACTTGACTCGGTCTGGGTATCAGGCCTTGCCGTGGACGGGGTCTCCATAGCTGTGATGTCAGTTCCCTCTCGTCAGCACAGGAACGTCATGCTGGTTTTTGTGATTTAGACCAGATTTGTCATTCACATATAAAAAAAGAAAGTCTGGGTCACAGTACTCTCCTCTTTGATCCAGACCTTGTTCTTGCTGTGACCATGGCTCTGAGACAGGGGAGGTTCTGGAGAACGTCCTGAGATCTTGACTTTTGGACGAGTTTCTGCACTTTAAATTTAGCAAACTTCATCTCTCATCATCAATAATTCAGTGATAAACGTTTCCACACACACTGACACATGGATTCAGAACCTGAGATGATCAGAACGTTGCTCTCTCTCTGGATCTTTACTGTTTTTGCGTCTCACGCCACAACATACATGTTCACCTTTTATGCAAACATCTGGCCAAGAGACGAGTCGTCTGACATATTTCCCGGTTTATTCGCTGACGTCTATGAATTTGAACAGTGTTGCATGATGGGATTGCTACTGTAGCTCTTGTCTGTCCTGTTAGTCTCCAGATGTCTGCTAACCAGACTCTACTCCCACCTGTACACCCTCTTCATCTTCTCCCTGTTCTTCCCTCCACCTGCACTCCCTCCATCATTCTCTCCCTCTCTCCAACTCCCTCCCTTGCTTCATCCATCACCTTCTTCATCAATCCCGCTGGCTCTCCTTCACCCGCGTTCCCTCCCCGACTCTCTGCGACGGCTTCTCTCGTCTCTGCCGTGTATAAAATAAACGAATGTGAGCATAATTTCCTCTCCATCTCTCAAAGTGTCAGGCCGCCGCCGCGCGACCCCCGGAGGCTTCCACTTCTCGCTTAAAAGCCGCCGCTACCTTTTCTTAGCTCTGCAGTCGTTTTTCCATCACTTCAGTGTAAACAGAGATAATGTCTGAGATGTTCAGACTGTGGAAACATCTCAATGACCGCCTGTTCACAACGTCCAAACACATCATCTCTCTATTGTGCACCTGCACTCACTGACCCTGGACTCGTGCAGTGACTCGCTCCTCTGGAGGCCATCTGTGTGTGTGTGTGTGTGTGTGTGTGTGTGTGTGTGTACAGTATGGAGGAAACTCAATCTGGTGTGGTGTGACAGAGCAAAACCTGGAACGTTCCTTATTCATCAAACATTTGGCTCTGTATTTGAAAAGGTATATATGAAATTCCCTCCCTCACACACACACACACACACACACACACACACTCTCTATTATAACAAGGATGCATGAATATTAGGGCTGTAATACTTATATTTTTCTTTAATTACAACAGATTCTCTGATGTTTTCATGTTTCTTTGCATCGTATAACAAAAGTCTTCGTTCTGAGGTTCAGGAAAGAATCAAATCAAATCATTTTTTTAATCTATGCTGGGAAAGCCGAGCTCTTATTGTCTAACAGTGTTGAAAAACTCTCTCTCTCACACACACACACACACACACACACACAGAGCTCCACAGTTCACTGGGGAACGTGCCTCACATGGTTTCCTTCAGCTGGTTTTCTTGACAAATGCCACATTACAGCGTGGAGAGGGAGAGACTTGGCCCGCGATCAAGCTTCTCTCATGATTTCGAAGATTTGAAATACTTCAGTTTGTGTAGCACCCCCACTCCCCTCCTCTCCATCCTCACCTCCCTCCCTCCCTCTCATTCTCTCGCTCCGTCTCGTTTCCCCGTGCGATCGTTCCTGTTTAGTTTCCCTGTGCTAACGTGGAACGTGGTTCTGTGCTGTGGGAATATGACACTGAAGGAAAAATGACTGCATGTCTGCAGATATGTGTGTATGTGTGTGTGTGTGTTCTTGTATGTGTGGCTTTGTGAGGACCAAAATTCAACTATTCCACTCCAACATGAGGCCTTTTGTCACACAGTGATATGACGACTGTGTTGAAATGATTGACTTGCAGACTTGCAGTGACTTTGCACAGAAACGCAGTCACTGCACGATATGCACTGGTCTCTGGTCGTCTGTGACCTGTCCCGCCCCTTGAGGCGTGTGAGAGCAGCGCGAGTGACTCCTGCTGCAGCCAATCACAGCCCAGCTCCACGCGGCATGTGTCACATAACGAACATAGATGAGACTGTGGTGAGTTTTATCATCATTTACACAGTTCCTGGGCCGTAGTAAAACTAAAAAGGACCGCATCCGGCCCCCAGCCCACGAGTTGAAAACGCCTGGTATAAACCATACAGAGTAAGGACATTTTGGCCTTGTATCTTTAAAAGACCTTTGGAGAGTCAAGACCTGGTTTTGGGTGAGGTATTCAGCTGTGATGGTTAACGTGACGGTAAGGAAATGCATGATGGTCTATGAGGGTCCTCACTATGACTGAAGCACAAACGTGTGTGTGTGTGTGTGGCTCGCGTAGATGTCGAATCTCACAAAGCTTCGCCCCCAACAACAATTCTACAGTCCTTTAATCCTCATCATCAGTGACCCCAAACCCCAGCCTTCGACCTCTCCACACACACACACACGCACACACACACACATACACACACACACACACATGCCTTCCATTAGCTCCTACCAGCATCGACACAAAGGCAAAGAATGCAAAACAACTTTGTTGCTCTTTATGTCAACCAACCATCACACACACACACACACACACACACACGTCACATGACCCCGTCAGTATTCACCCCCGTGATTTCACATACATGTAGATGTTTGTCTGGATCATATTTAACACATTTCCTCTGCTAAACATCACTACCCATGTTTGGACTGCGGAAATTGGAACAGACAGGAAGATGGTTTGGATCATATGAGCGGGTATATTGTGTGTGTGTGTGTGTAATGTGTGTGTGTGTGTGTGTGTGTGTGGTTGTTGTTATGATGCATGTGTTTTATGGAACATACAGAGTGAATAAAGAGCACATTTTATGTTTGGTTTGTGTTTATTTATGTTCAAAGTATAAAAAGCTGTGTGTTCCATATTATAATATAGACTGGTTTACTAAAGGTATCGACCAAGCTTTATTTTTTCATCGTTTGATGTATTTAATATTTAGTTGATACATTGTTTTTATTGAAAATACAGTATTTAACTGAGCTGCAGTGCAGACATAAAATATAGACTGGAGAAAGACAAGTATACACAAGAAGAGCTGTTCTACTCATACATGAATACCAAACACCTGCCAAATAATGACCTGTTATCCATATCCATGGACAGACTGACTGCCAAATAATGAGCTATTCTATACACCACCAAGACATTGACTAACAAATAATGAGCTATTTTACATATCTTCCATGAGACTGATTATTGCCAAATAATGACCTGCTGTATTAATCCATGAACAGACTGACTGCCAAATAATGAGCCAAATCTATAGTTATGTGTAGTGAGCCTGGAGAGGTGGAGGTCTGCACTGGAATGTTATTAGGAGACAGACAGACAGACAGACAGAATACCTGTGTGTGAATGACAGTGAGACAGGTGATACAGTGAAGATGTGAGGAGCACAGGAAGAGACAGACCTGGTGTCAGAGAGGTGAAGAAGAGAGTACGGTCATATAAGTTAATGTTACTGTATGTGTGTGTGTGTGTTTTTAATAGTCTTCTCTTTTGTTCTTCACTGAGTGAATGACATTAAAAGCATCTTCCTGCGACACATGACGACCAGATCTGCGGCTTCATGCTCCTTCAATCAGACACACATGTAGCTGCTCCGCTCACACACACACACATGCATTAAACCCCCCCCGCACATATATGCTTATGAGCCGTCTGAGGCCACAACACCTGCCGCCAATAAACCAGGCGGCGGTGGACATGAGCAGATCCAGCATCAGAGCACACCTCAGCACCTGAACGACATCCACATGTGAACGAGTGAGGGGATGAACGAGTTAACGTCGTGTCACAGAGAGGTTTGTGCTACTGCTGAGGAAGTGATGACGTTCCCGATCAAATACACAATACATCAATAAACTCCACAACTCTTTTAACTCTCCATAGTTTAGAGAGATAAATGGACTGAGGACGGACAGAGAGACATTAGCGATCCTGACAGACACTTACTTCATCTCCAGTATCTCTCCCAGCTGTTGCCGTCTCTCCTGGCGCATGTTGCTCAGGTGTCCGTCTCGCTCGCGCAGGGACTGCTGAGTGGACGTCAGGCGCAGTTTGGTGGCGTCCAGCTCGTGTCGCGTCTTCTCCAGCGCCCCCATCAGCTCCTCCAGCTGTTCAGGGTCAGATACATCACACACACACACACACACACGCGTGGGTTAAACCTGAGTGAAAACATACCCAGCCTGCTCACACACACACACGGCCCTGTCGCCATATGTGAGAGGTGTTGACGAAATCGTACTAAATCTGATATGAATGTTTGATTTCACACTTTTGCAGGACCACTCTCTCACACACACACATATGGAAATGGTACAGTACTTATTACTTAAGGTGTGTGTGTGTGTGAGGGAGAAGCCTATAATTGAGGTGAGACGACATGAAAACGCCAACATCTACAGACCCTTGAGCAGGAAGTGTGACTCTACTTCAGAGCAGGTGAGAAAAATGCTCGACCACTCAATGACGTCTCCTCCTCTCTCTCTCACACACACACACACACACACATGCCCCGCAGGTCTGTGTGTCCAACCCGGGCGTCTGATAGACAGGAAGTGACCTCGGGGCGTCATTATCCCAGGGCAGGAAGTGTCTAATTGTCTAACAACAAGAACTTCACAACAGGCTCCAGCAGCGGGCGGGAGAGTTCAGACGACGTAAACAGACCACAACGTGATCGTGCGACAGAATCAAAGCTCATATTCTGCAAATTCTTGGATGTGAAGGAAACGAAGGGAATGAAAGTAAAGAGGCAGAGAATAAAAAAGAGAGAAAGGAGTAGAATGGGAAAGCCCACCATGGGGTAAGACATGAAAAAAGAAGGGGCCTCTTTTATGAAGGGGCCAAATCGTTCACACATTTTCAGGACACTTTCCATCTCCGCTGGTTTTCTAGGTGTGTTCCACAGATGTCAGATAATGTGCTGCTCATGAATATCACATATGGAAGACGAGAAGAAGAAAAGACGTTGGGAGCGGAGGGAAAGTGATAACTTCCAGTCGTAACTTCACAGAAAGTTTGGAATTCTTCGTGATCCTGAGAGCGTCCAGCAGCCGACGTTCCCGGTATCATGGAGATGTCCAGCTGTCCAACATCACGCCATCGTCCTCATGTTTGATGTCTTAACAGAACGCAGTCTTTTCATCTCACACACACACACACACATCCATCCACTGCCGCTGGCCTCATTCTCCGGTTAACTCCACCACCCAGGCTCGCCCTCGCTTCACAATCACATCATTAAGAAGGAATACAATGAATTTTAGTGAAATTAGGGACCTAATCAGCTTAGCCGCCAGCCTGTGCGTGATAATTTAGCTCAACTTCAAGGCAAAGCCCCCCCAACCAGGCTAAGACTCGCTAAGACTGACCCAAAGCCCTTTTTAGTTGCTAAGCTGATTGGGGGCTCAGAGGTAACGGGGAAAACCAAATCCCTCTTGTCCATTTGCGTTTTTGTTGCTGGTTCAAAGGCCCGGTTCAAACGCTGGAGAGAGAATGTGGAGACAAAGACGGAGACAAAGACGGAGACAGAGTGAGGGGATGATGAGGGGAGGCGGCTAAGGAATGACAATGCAAAGACAGCAGGAATTATGCCAGAAGATAGTCAAGACAGGGAGGGTGTGAAGAAGAGTGACACCGGGCATTACCCATGCTCCATCTCAGCACATTACACATCATGAGACTGATTACTCTCAAGGGCAAGAAGGGTGAGGCGGGGGGGGTGAGAATGTGAGTCTGAACCAGTGCCAGGGTCAGGTGACGTCTCAGAAGAACCCGCCCTCCTCTCTTTTACCTAAGGCACCAATTACGTGGAGTGAAGACTGTGAAAGTCGCTGATGTAATGTTGGCTCACGGAGGCGCGGCGCGCTGACAGCACCTACCAGCGAGCGTCAGCCGCGCCGCAGCGACTGTAACTCTACTCCGGCTCAGGTCGCCAGGATGACTGCGCTCTCCTGTGCCGGCTCTGGACTGGACTTCAAAGGGAAGTAACCTGACGAGTACTGTTGGGGTCAGTGAGTGTTAAAGTATCACAGGTTGGGGAAGGATTCCCCTGATTGGCTGCACATGGGTAACGCTGGGTCAAAGCTGAGTCACGCACCTCTGTACACGAACACTATGTTGACAGACGTGAATACACTTTACTGTGGGACAGTGATGGACACAGTGTCCATGATAACAATACTGGTCAGGACACAGAGAGCCTTCAGGCCAGGGTCAAACGAGTGCATGGACTCATGGGCTCAGTGATAGAACCCGGTGTGTTCTTGTGACCCGACACCAAAACTCCAGGACGAGTCACGCAGCCGAGTCGTGCGAGAACGAAATGCTGTGTTTCTTACTCCTAACGTCAAACAAACTCCAGCTGACGTCGGGAGAAAGGCGGCGCCACACTGTGGACAGGTCGCCAGTCCATCACAAGGACACACGGAGACAAACTATCGTCCACCTCATCCCCAAATCTGAATGCACACACGGGGAGAACATGATTCTGACCGGGTCACAAACCCTGACGGCTAACCACTAACCCACCGTGTGGCCCTAACATCAAATGTAACTCTCTGGGAAAAGGAGTCAAACTTGTTTTGGTCGAGTTTTTTGGTGAAAATCACAGACACTTCAAATATTCAACAGAATGTTTTAAATAGACGAGAAGTTCATGCCTTTGTTTTGTTCTAAGAGAAAAAAGCAGTTCAAGCTAAAGCTGCTCTGAGTGACGTTCGTGTTCCTCCCTCCGTCCCTTCATGAATGCATGTGGTGAGGGGGCGGAGCCTTCATTCACAAACAAACAGCGGAGTGTTTGTACGAGTGGCAGCCATCTTGGAATCCCAGTTCAGGGGTCGGTGAGGTTACTCTGTGACTTTCAACAGGAACTTGGAAAATCCGACTTCCAACTCCAACTGGAACACATCCAAACTTCTGACCGTGCACACTGGGAAAGTTTCACGCCAGCTTCACTGACGGCAAATCCAATTTTTATTCAGCCGATGAAGGTGACAAACCCGAGGTGTCAAGTAACGACGTGAAGAAGAGAAAACAAGAGCCCAGTTTTAAACTCTCTCTGCGCCAGCGTCCGTCTCTGAGTCCATGTGTGGACGTGTGCGCGTGATGAAGAATTACGTTTAAGTCTGAAGCAACACAGTCGCCGCTCTTCAGCCGCGCCGTAAACCGCCGCCCGCTCTCGTGTTACTTGTGGCACGCATAAGTAATGCGAGGTCATTCTCATTCAAATGCACAGTCACACCGGGAGGAAACACACGCCCTCGCCAGGTTTCTCTTTCCCACCACACACACACACACACCTCCACACACACACACACACACACACACAGTGGTTTAAACATGTGGAGCAGCCAGCTGGCGATCACAGACACAGATAGATAGCGGAACATGCAGAGCTTTAAAAGAGAAAAAAGAAAGGCAGTCTGTGCTCCATCAAGACTGCAGGCCCAGACTCTAAAGCTTTGTTAATGAATTCTAATTACATGCACATAAACTCAAAATAAGTCAAACATGTGCTTACATTTGAAAGCATGCAACGGAAAATGAAAGAAGGATGACGCAACTTATTTTCAGTTTCATAAAAGCAAAATGGAAAAGCATGTTTGTGGAAGATAAACGGGGGGGAAACCATGAGGCGTCCATTTTGTGACGGCCCGCTCATCAGCACGCTCCGCCACACGGGGGCGCAGTTAACGTTCCCCGAGGAAACTACATCAGAGCGGGTGTTTGTGTGAAATGCAAAATCAGGTAGAACCTCTCTCTGGGCCTGAACGCGAGCGGCCTCCTCCTGCGCCCACAGCGCCTCCCTGTGGGCAGAGGTGTTCATGCTCTCCCTCAGGGCCGTCTCCAAGTCCCTGATCCGCTCCACCGTCTCCCGCATGGCATCCTGGGAAGCCAAGAGAGGAGGAAGCTGAGGTGGGAGAAGGAGGGACGAAGGGGGGCGGGGTTCAAGGAGGAGGAGGAGGAGGAGGAGGAGGGAGGAGGAGGGGGCGAAGGCAAAGTAAAAAAACCAGGGAGAGTGTTTTTTTTGTTTGAATAAATATAAAAATAAAAAATGGTTTTGCGACGCTCGAGGATCATTTGAGAATTCCTCAAAAAAAGGGGATTAATTCATGTAAAAAAGAGAGAAAGAAAAGAGATGAAGGGATGAAATCACTGCAGCCGATACACAAGAGAGTGATAAGTCATGGAGACTGTGTGTGTGTGTGGCCTCTCCGACACCTGGAGAGCACAGGAAACAGATCCTTTATCCACAGTGGGCGATAGAACTGTAAAAGAAAACAGTGGACAGAAATAATAACCTCACACCCACCACCACCCTGTCTGTCTGTCTGTCTGTCTTCCTCTCTGTCTTCCTCTCTTTTTTTTAAATTTCCCCTCTGACTCCTAAAATGTTGACTCATCTTCAGCTTCACACATTTTCTGGCAGCAGCAGCAGCGGCAGTAGCAGCAGCAGCAGCAGCGGCAGCAGCAGCAGCAGCGGCGGCAGCAGCAGCAGCAGCAGCGGCAGCAGCAGCAGCAGCAGCAGCGGCGGCAGCAGCAGCAGCAGCAGCAGCGGCAGCAGCAGCACAGAGACAAGCGTGTAAAAGGATGAAAGAGTTCAGAGAGAAGTCGTGATCCTTTGTTGTGAAAGAGTCAGATTTATGTCATATATGATCATGTCATGTTTCATGTTTCTGCTCAAATCTGGAGAGTTAGGTATCAACGCGGAAATGACTTCACACAGGAAGACGAGTTTGAAGATGACAAACCACTTTAGAAGGTTCCTGCACACAGGAAGTGACTCTTTTTAGGTGAAGACAGACACCAAGATGTCAGAAAACAGACAGTCCAGAGAAATGGCTGCAAACAAGTTCAAGTTTGACTGGATCGAGGACGTCTTGTCTCCGCCCACCCCTGCTCTGCAGCTGTATACACACAAACGCCCCACAGTTCTTCAGACGAAGGAGGCAAACACACAAGCGAGTTGTGGGTTCGATTCTCTGCTCTGCTAGTCCACATGCTTAATTTAGCAACTTCAGGGTCTTTGTGATGATAGGTGTCTGTGTCCACTGCCCCTACTGTCTGTTAGCGGGAAAACAGCCTCCACTGACAAAGAGTGTGAGGAATAAGAAGGTGTTTGAATATGAGGGGCCGTATAGGCCATAATCCAAACTAACCTCTCACATAGACTAGTGAAACCTCTCGCATAGACTAGTGAAACCTCTCGCATATACTAGTGAAACCTCT